>NW_018108193.1:216185-224427 GCF_000183805.2 Loa loa
TTTCGCTTCCTCTGTTTGGTTATGTCCACGACGACGGACATTTTCCACTTCAGCTAATGCCCGAGTATATTTGTCCTCAAAATTTTATTATATTATTTCTAAGTGAGTCTTACAAAATAAGATTTCCATTCGTAACAAATTTCCAAAAAAAAAAAGAACCACTGGCTACCACTAACAAAAGCATGTACAGGCCAATTTCAACAAAATGTATCATGCCTTTTTTTATCTTTCAAATAAAAAAGTGGAACAGCATGACAAGACATAAAAAAGCAAACAAAAAGAAACTGCTGAATCAATCCCCGACGAACTGTAATCCAATCTGCGAAATACGGCCAAGTCAGTGGTAATTGCTCCAAGAGTAAACGCATACGGTTTTTTTAATGAAAAGGCCTTTGTTCAACTTACGCTAACTTTAGCAATTAATTTGGTCCTTCTGCTGTATATTATGGAACCAGCGATGTTATCAATAAACATCTCACAAATTTACCTTAAAACTAGCTACTTCATCCAACAATATATCATATTCAGCAGCGAGAGCATCAAACGCAGGTCGAGGTATTACAAAATCTTCTCCAGTCTCCGAAGTACCGATCGACTCCTTTACTTTCGTAAGAAATTCAGCACCTAAATTGTAGTCTTTTTCTTGTAATTGTTTTTTCAAAATTTGAAATCCTCTTGAAAACAATACAAGCAGCAGAAAAATATATCAGCTAGCACCTTCTTTTAGAGAATAAGAATATAAGCTTCGCTTTCGATCAAGAACCGATCATCTTACGACGGTCGTCGCTTCTTACACGAACTCTGTACAAAACCATTTCAAAATTCCAGCACTATCATTCATTAATCAACAACGTAATACAAACTCGTAGCTGAATTAGTGGTAAAGAATACTTGTTAGTCTTGCATTTGCATGTTTCAAGGAGAAATTCGATGCTTCGTTAGCTCCTTCCTTTTGCACAGCTGCACTAAATGAAAAGCGTGTCGTTGAAATCGGGAAATTATCCTTAAGTAATAACCTGAAAAAGTCATTATCACAAAAAATTTAACGTTATTATATTACTTTTTATAGCACCATTTCTTTCAGATTCCTAATAAAATAAAGTTCCTCTAAAAAAGAAGGAAAATTTCTTGCAAATAAGAATACTGTATAACTTAGAATATAAATGTGATTTCTACATTTCACGGTCCCACTGCCTTTATCTCCGAGATGGGACTCTCTATACTAACGTCTGCTTCTATCCATGTCAAAGGACAATGCAGAATGGAGGGTACACATCTTCCACTAGTTGCCGTTAGTAATGTAAACTTCGCCATATAAGACACTCTAACGCACACGTTTCCAGAAAATCAGTAAATTAAGGATGCTACCTTTTGTTGGATTGTGTAATTGTTCGCACTTCTATTCTGACTGCACGTATAGTACTCAGTAACGTAAGACACGTACGTTTGATCATAACCGTTCCAGGCTGTAAATGTTCTTTTCCTGCTATATAAAGTTTGCAATTATTACTAGTTGTGAACTAACAAAAACCAAAACACTAAGCAAACTGAACAGAACTCCCGAGAGCGAATGATTTCTTCTTGGCCCTACTCCAGACAACTTAAAAAGATATCTCGAAAGAGAAAGGAGAACAGAACCAGAAGCCAATCAGTACGATCAAAAAGTGCCACCGATCATTTAAGCTGCATTAGGAACGAAGGTCCCGCAATGATTTCTGTACTCCTCCTGATCTTTCTTACTTTTTCTTCCCTGCCCCTCTGTCTCCCTTTTCTTTTTTTCTTTAAGTGCATAAGCTCTGTCGTGGGACGCGCAGAACATTTCGTCAGGTAGGTTGTCGATAGATACAATGCCATGCAGACAGCCCTTGTGTATTTTTGCTGTACGTAGGGTTTACGTACACGTACGTCGCTTAAAATCCATGTGCACGTACGTCGTTCAATCAGCGTATACTTATCAGTACTTATGATGCTCGTGATACACATATATGGTGTCATTCTTAAAATTCATGAGTAATTATGATTCTTTCATTTGCTGTTTGATGTTGGAATGCATTTTTAAATAAATGTGGTCGTGTTTTATATCATTTAAATGTCTCTTTCTAGCTCCATGTTCTCTTATTAACCACCTATTGGGATTGTTTTCCAGTATTGGGATAATGTAGAAAAGAAGTAAATTAAGGCAGACCCATTATTTGAATTTGAAAGGGAACATAAAGCAGCGATGGTAACTGGTAATATCGGTTCTACATGTATTTAATGATTCAAGAAATTTTATAAAGGAGATAAGGAATCATTTTGGCAATGAGATTTTAAGTTCGTGATTTTTTTTTTCTTTTCAAATTGGTAGCGACAGTTGATAGAAATCAATAATCGAAACTAATCCTCTTAAATTGCTTGAGAGCTCAGTGTTGGTCGTTCCATGATCTTTCGGTATTTGAAAATAGAAGGCCAAGAAGAAGAAGTTATATAAATGTAAAGGTTTGTCGAATCATAAAGCAAAGATTCTTATGTTCTACTAACTTATTTCTCGTTAACAAGGATCTGTCTTGATTCTCATGACTTTTTTTTTCCTTTAAATCTGGATATGATGATTTAAAATGTAGGATGATGAAATCGTGATTCTCCACTAAATAAATAAAATCCACGCCAAGTATTATGTTCAAAGATTAATTTTGCTACCTTTAAATATATGTATCATTTATGTTACTCAATTCTCCACATATTCTTCTGAGATTCATCTTGTTTTTTTATTAACGTAAAAACAATAAATGGACTTGTATTTGACTCAAATTACATCGTAACATAAATTAATCAAGTGATCAGATACGTGTCTAGGCGGTAATATGTATAACTGGAAAGTGCAAGTTTCAGGTGCAGTATTAGTAAGCGGCAGTGTTGTAATTAGTTGAAAATGTTGCTCAGACGGGCTGAAAAACCAGTCTGGCAAAATTCGATACGTTTTCTACGTAATAACAAAAAATGGTTACCGAGACCAGAGCCGGAAACATTTGAAAGTAAGTTTAATTGACTGAAGTTTAGTAAAGGATTGTTTGTTGTATGCTAATGCGAATCTCGCACTTGTAATCTCAGGCAGCGCAAATAAGAGGTAAATGGTTTACGTAAGTGGTTTACAAGCGCATTACACTAGAAATAGATACTAATCCAAGTATCTATTTTTATTGAAACTGAGATGCCTTTTGCAACGCTGTCGTTTCAGATGTTGTTTTTCCACCAAACGGAGAGTACAAATTGCCACCAATGCCTGAGGAGCCGACTTATGATCCCGCACTAGGCGAACAAAAATTCAAGTCATCGAAGCAGCTCGTTAGTATTCGTGGTGTCGAAGAAATACATACTGAATTGATCCATAAACAGTACGGTCTTGCTGCTGTTGCTGGTGGCTTCATTAGCGCATATGATTTCAATTTCATTCGCGTAAGTTCTTATGATTTTTCATTATCTAGCCAAAGCGCTGAATTTATAATTAATCGCATCTGAGACCTTCCTGATCAGTTGTTTTGAGAAAAGAAATACGAGTCGTTGTTAGCTTATTTTTCATACTCTATTACTTGTGCAAAGCACTACAGGGTAATTTAAACTTGAGGACTTACGTCTATTCAAGTTGATTTATAGGACCGCTTGAACAGGAATCTTTTAAAAAATCAATTTGCAATATGGAGAGTCCCGGCACCTTGGCTTCCACGCACAAAGAAAGCGACTGGAGCGAAACCGGGTAGTGGTAAGGGAAATATACACCATTATGTCACACCTGTTCGAGCAAGGAGAATTATTCTCGAAGTCGGTGGTTACATCATGGAATTGGAAGTATGTTTAGGAATTCATAATTACATTAAATAATTATTTGAAAAGTGATATTTTTTTCTATGATACCACTTGATGAAATGAGGCTTAATACTCAAATTTTATTGTTACCAATTGGATAACAGTTGTAGATTTGACACTTGCCAAATCAACTTCATACCGATTAATATTATGTTTCAGGCTAGGGCTTATCTAATGTATCTCTGCGAACGGTTTCGTTTTCCTGTGGAATTTGTTAGCGAAAAAGTATTGGAGGAGAAGAAACTTCAAGAGAAGAGGATTGAGGAAATAAATGTTAATAAATTTAACTGGGATTTAGCTTTGAAATATAATATGCAAGATTGTCACAGATGGCTGTCATATTATGATATCGCTTTTAAATGCAAATATACGTAGCGTTTATGTAGATTTTATGTTTTAATGGTCCCAATGAATTGAAATTCAAGATTGCTGAAGTTGAAGAGATAAATCGTTAACTTTTTTTTGGGGGGGGGGGGAATTTTAACGAAATTTATGATTAAATATGATCTCTTACTAATAAATATTTTTTCACTAGTTTGCACTGTTGCATTTGTGTATTTTGCGGATAAAATATTTCTTCAGCATGTTAGTGAGAAGATTTGTTTGTTTCATCACCAGAGAATTACTTAGTAACTGGCAGTGAATATTAGAAGAGCTGTATAGGCAGCATTGTTGTGAAGAATATGTGTGTTATTGACCAACAATTGGAATTATATCTACCGTTTTGGAAAATAATAGGATTTTTTATTTTTAGTAATGGATGTCAGATGGCATTAGTGGGTGAGGAGGAACTGCTGTGCTTTTCATTTCGGTGGTTTGTTGTCATTACGGCAGGTTTACCTTTCACTGCTTTATTTCTTTGCATATTATTAGCATTAGCATTACATCTGGATGAATCTACTCGAACTCATTGCGGTGTTGTAAATTATTTACCGTCTATATCGGCTGCTGTTGCATCTTTCTCACCAGAGCGCTATATTTGGAGGTTTTCCATTGCTTTACATTCAGCACCTCGTATTGTGGCGGCTTTGGCATTTAAGTAAGTTTCCATATTCGATCCTGTGATACATTCATTTCCATGATAATCATTCACTAATTTATTATTTATATTGACTGATTTTTATTTTATTTTATTTTTTTCACTTCAACAGGAATCTATTGTTAACGTCTCCGCTGCGACCGTTAAGTGATCGTATATGGTTCGAATTAGCCTGTCAAATAGCATGCTTTGTAAATATCGCGGAATGTTTATTTCTTCTTTTGTTAACTACCGCTTCATCTACCGAAAATTATGGTACGTTTTATTGATTTCATATGTTTTGAATTATTCAAACAATGAAGAGTAGCCATTTCAAGTAAATATAAATCAGTATTTCAGTTATGCATAAAGTATCATTTCTCGGATTTGCTCTCTGTTCAACAATATATATGCTTATTGCAACGAGTCTGTTTCAGTATTCTGGTAGACGTCGTACATCTTCAGTAGTTGGTCTTTTTTCTCTTTTAATAAATTCTACATCAGCCGTTCTGGAAAATTAAAAATGAAAGATAATGTAGTGGAAGATATATTTTTTGTCTAGTGAATCAATCGTTTTGAGAAAATATTAGTATAGCGAAATTCTCCGCATATATTTAGTATAAGATTACATGGTGTCATCTTTCCACTGATGATATTGATGTATCCCTAAATTTCCTTCTTTATTCAGGGCGAGAAATCATTCCAATACAAGGTCCTTATGTGTTCAACATCAGCGTTATCACTTTTTCTCGCCGTATATTTTTTCGAACGCCATAATACATACTGTGAGCCTGGGATATATACATTGTTTGCTATTTCTGAATATGCTGTCGTATTATCTAATATACTTTTCCACTGCACCTTACTTTTTGATTTTCACGGGAAATATTTTATTTTAACTTCATCTGGTCCAAACTTTTATTATCAACCTGTTTTACCAGAATTTAACGCTAGCAAACGTTCCGCCTGATGGTTTTTCTAAACGAAATCTTGAAGGTTTTGTTTAAAAAATTCTGAATAAATATTTAAAAATTTTTAGTTGAAGTATTCTTTGTTGGAATTTTATAAAAATTCATTATGTTATCATCCACTCCTTTTAATATTGTCAGGTTTCTATGTTGTTTGTAATTATATTTACGTTTTTTATATGTTTTATCAGTTCTTCCGTGATATCTATAATATGGGTGTTGTCTAATGGTTCATTATCGTGGTGTTATTTATCTGAATAAATATTACTGATCATTTTTCCTTTTGAAATAGTTTCTACCCGAAATATTTATACGATAACTTCGATTCGAAGCATGTCTAAGCATATCATTCGTATCAATTTCTAGTTCAAATCTAATAGATTCGTAATACAGTAATATTTGTCTTCCTATTTCAGGTAGTACCACTCTCATGGTGTTTTTCAGTTGTGACAGGTGTAGTGAAGCGCTGAAAAAAAATCAAGTTGACAAACATGGATACAGATGCAGGTATATTCAGCTTTTTGGTGAACTTATAATTCGAGGAATTGCTTGTTTGTTTGCTGTTTGCATTTTGCGAATTGCGAATAGCATTTTAAAACTTTTTTTTTTTTTTTTTGGGGTAGAGGGAGGCTGGTGCTGCTATCCGAGGCATTTTTATGGAAAACATTTATTGCCGTATTAATGAAGCGTTTCTCATTATGAGAATCATTATGTTTCGAGGTGTAACTGTATCAGCAGGTGCTTTAAAATTACTAGCTTTCTCTATTACCTTCAAACTTGGTGGTTGAAAAAATTTAGTTGCATTTTACATTCTGGTAACCAATCAATATTGATTTCTTGAAAACGACACATGACTAATATTTAAGTTGTGGTGGTCTGTGTGGATCGGAATTTCTTCTTACAGTGATGAGTAATACATGACCCACATAGCAGTCTCCGTTCTTGAAGAGATTATGTCTATTTCATAACTGCTGAAGTGCTGAACCATGTTTTAGTAATCAGTTTTGCAGAAATTAGGTTTGGGCTATAGAACATATTTTATTCTCGCGAAACATTTCAGAGATACAACTTATTCATGTTTGGATTGTGGCCAAGCTTTTTCTATAGGAACCTATAAGAACCACATCAAATGTGTAACAGAGGATAAGAAGTATGGTGGGAAGAATTATGTTGAAAAAGAAAACAAAGTGAGTTTTCAATAGTAACATTTCAGTAATGCTTTTCTGTGTTTTAAAATATTCTAAGAACATTCGAAATAATGGTTTACTCTATTTCAATAAGTTATAGGGTGAAGCAAAGCAGAATCGGTGGATTGAACAAGTAGAACGAGCAATAAAAAATGTCACTGATAAGGGATTGAAAGATCTTCTCCAGCAAATTCGTGGTTTTAACAATGTACCAAGGAAGGAACTGAAGTTCATCAATTTTTTGCAGAATTCCTTTAAAATCCACAATCGAGATCTGTGTGTTAAGGTAAAGCATCTGAAGATTCAATGCGGCAGAGTCAAATAGGAAATTGATAAATTCGTCATGGTTTCGCCATATTTTCCTGTTTTTCCGAGCAACTGTTTTAACTAGTCAGCTACTTTATAAGTATAATAATACAGGCATGGAACTGTATAAGTGAACAAGCCGAAAAAATACAAGCAACTGAAGAAGTGGAATCGAAAAAAAATGATGGAAGTTACAATAGATTGGGCAATGATAAAAGACTTAATTGTAAGCAGGGAGCTTCGGAAAGCGATGGTGAGAAAGTAAAAGAAATCAAGACTGGGGAAAACGAATCAAAGAAAAATGGTATATATGAAGATGATAATAATGGTGCCGGACAGGTACGCAGCACTTCGGATTATTTATTTGTCATAAAACGTATTTGCCTAATTATATCAAAAGTTTAACTAATGCTTTATTATGATTTATGCAAATTTTCCATTTAATTTAAAATGGACAAAATGCTAAGATCGATAAGCTAAAAGTGATGATTATAGGGAATATTTACAACAGATGATGTGAAAAGATTCAAATGGAAACGTGCAATTAAGCGAACTTTAAAAGAAGCAGAAAATGGACAAATGAAGGTGAAGCGGTTGAGGACCAAAGTTATTCAAAGTTATTTAGCAAGTGGTCAGTCTAATGGAAGTGATGAAAATCCCGAAACCATTTTTAATGCTAAATTGTGTTCTTTAGGTTTACGTATTGATAATAAAATAGTGCGGTTAAATTAGTTAAATGTTATCAGTGGTTGTTTTATAATTGCCTTCACTGTCGTTGCACTGTTTTAGCTTGTTACAAAGAAATTCTTTTCTTTGTGGAAATTCTTCTCTTGAGAAAACTCTTTATTTAAGTTGTCATTAGGAAATACAGCATTTCTGTTTCCGCAAAATTCTTTAATGAATTTAAACTAATTTAAATC
>NW_018108193.1:224835-231355 GCF_000183805.2 Loa loa
GACAAAATGCTAAGATCGATAAGCTAAAAGTGATGATTATAGGGAATATTTACAACAGATGATGTGAAAAGATTCAAATGGAAACGTGCAATTAAGCGAACTTTAAAAGAAGCAGAAAATGGACAAATGAAGGTGAAGCGGTTGAGGACCAAAGTTATTCAAAGTTATTTAGCAAGTGGTCAGTCTAATGGAAGTGATGAAAATCCCGAAACCATTTTTAATGCTAAATTGTGTTCTTTAGGTTTACGTATTGATAATAAAATAGTGCGGTTAAATTAGTTAAATGTTATCAGTGGTTGTTTTATAATTGCCTTCACTGTCGTTGCACTGTTTTAGCTTGTTACAAAGAAATTCTTTTCTTTGTGGAAATTCTTCTCTTGAGAAAACTCTTTATTTAAGTTGTCATTAGGAAATACAGCATTTCTGTTTCCGCAAAATTCTTTTAATGAATTTAAACTAATTTAAATCAAATAACTAAGTGCTGAGAACTGATGATTTGATAAGTATAGCGGTTCCGACTGCAGATTTCATCGAAATCTTGGGCAGTCATTTTTTTCCCAGGGCTGCGGTTTTTATTTATTCATATTTTTCATGATAAAAGAAGAGCATGATGTTTGTTGTTGTGGTTTTTCTTTTGGTGTCTTAAACTTTATTCATTACATAGATTGAACAGGGAAAGTTGCAATGATTGCGGAAGATATTAACCAAATGTTTACGCATATGTATGTCCATGGAAAAAATGATTTATGGATCTTACAATGCATTTAAATAAAATTAAGCGCTTAATGTTTTTTAAGCCAAGATGGTAAGATTTAGTATTAGCTACTTTAGTGTGCAATATGTATCTTATCACTTAGGCAGCGCTTTAATCTTTATTGTTATGATACAGGGTAGGATAAGAAATACTCCCAGTGCATGTTGTACTCTCTTCATTTTTATGTAATTATTTGGCTTCTCTAAAGAACTAATAAATTGTTTTTCTTTTTCTCAAAAAATAGTGGTGATTTTACCAAAAATAATGCAAGTTTCTATCTCATTTCTTGTTCTTCGAGCACTTCCTTTTTGTTTTATTGACGGCTGATTGATCTTGGGGAAATACGTGGGAAACGTCACGACCTTTCTTTTTTTAGTTTTGAACATTTTCTTGAGACATTCAGTTTCAGAAGGTATGCTTTATGCGTTCAAAACTTCGTCTCTGTGGATTTTTTTCCATTCCGATTCGTCATATATCATGAATTCTCAGTTGCTCAATACATGATATCTTATTACAGGATCATGGCTGTTGTGGCTTATAACCATTTTGGAATATGGGATGAAGACATCGAAACCGCAGAATCAGCGGAACCATGCTATTGCAATGGTTGTGAGGAACCTGTCACTTCATCTCTTTTTGCCTCGTGCATGCGATATTTTGCACTGAAAGGCGAAGAGATCAGTGGTTTGCCAAAATCTATGGTTCAGAGAATTGAAAGTTTAAAGTATGATATGGAAATTGTCGGAAAAATACATCAGGAATATATTACATTCAAGCTTTCCTGGATTGGCTTAGGAAAAGATGGCAATGTGGATTGGCTTAAAACATATGCAAAATGTTACCGCGAAATGCCGCCAGATGATTTTTTTATATTTGCGGCAATTAATGGAATTGCTACCAGGGTAAGTGGTCACATTGAAGATCTCGACTATCTTCACTGTCGAATATGCTTAGTGGTGACATTTGTTATGTTAAATATATCACCAGTATCTTATGTATTTTGAATTATTTCTTCCGTTTGGACTTTTGAAACATTTATTATTATCATCTTGGTTGAAAAAGCTGTAAATACATTTTCCTTTGTTAAAAAAAAGAAAAAAAATTATAGCAGAAAATTTTTCATATGGATTTGGTAAACGTTGTGAATAGATGGATGTTGGAAGGGTAAGGGTTTAAACGAAAGCAAGACAAATTTTTGAAATCTACTGTGTTTAATGCGGCGACGGATATTGAAATTCCTAGATGATTCTTTAAATGACATCCTTATCAGTAGGTTAGAATGCTTATATTGAGAAGTACTGCAACTTAATCAATAATAATAATTATAGATCAAGTTAACTTTCAGTTCCTCTCGTGAAACTCCCTCTTTCTTTCCCTCCCTTGTTTTGCCATTACTTAATTATGCTTTACAGTGGGTGCATTTGCCTCCAAAATGAGTTAAATCGCTGAATTTAAAAACAGTAAGCAAACTTAAAACAATTTTCCTTAAAAATTTCATCGAACTACTTAGTCGTTATATGGGTAAGAAGAGTAGCAAAAATTAATAAAATACAACGATTGGATAAATTCTTGAAGAATTCAACAATGAAAGGATTGATGAAGATCGACTCTTCGAAATTTGTGAATAACTGCGCTTTTTCAAATAAGCATTAGAAAAATTGACGATATATGGATCAATTATTTAGTTAATGTTTGAGACAACATCTTCCAAGCATTATTTCCACTTCTCATTTTTCTCTTTTTTTAGTTTTTTTTTTTTTTTTTGAAAAGCATTTTTCTGAACCTGGTTAACGTAAACAGAACATGCTTTGCACGTTATCTTTTTTCTTTCTTTTTGTTCCTCTTTTTTGCTTTTTCTAATTTGTATTGCTCCAAGTTTTATGCATCGTTTTAACTGGCCGCATTTTATACCGTAGATATGGATCTAGGATTGGGAATGATATGACCAATTATAATATAGTTTCTTTTAATACCACATAAATCTATTTGTTGCCATAATTTAAATTTTTCAATTCAAACTTTTATAAATTTTGTAATTTCATAATTTAAATTAAACATTTAAGTATGTGTTTTCTGATCAAGATTAAGAAGGATCAGAAAACATTGACTTGAAATGGAATGACAGCAAATTACTGCGTTATCACTCCACTTCAAGTGGAAAAAAGAAAAACTGAGGTTTTTTAAAGTTCGAAATTGATATAAGTCACGAAGTTGTACTTTTTCTTTCTTTTTTCTTCAAAAATGCTGACCTCATAAAAAATCTAATTCTTAGTAAACTGATGATTTATTTTTTTTTCTTTTTCGATTTGTTACCGCTGTTTTTAAATTTTATAAAACAGTAAAAACACTTCAATATGCTTGAATTTTTCAGAAGTTGAAGTAAGCCGTAATTTTTATTGTAACAGAGGTAGAAATTAATGACATATCACTGCATTTGCTATTTAGCTTGCTGGAAGTGTTCGAAATTATAGCTTTTCATAAACAGTTTTTTAACTATTGCTAAATTCACCACGATAACGTGCTTAAGTAATAAAGGAAAGATTGCTTAAATGTCACAAAATATAGAATTATTTAAGTAGTCTTAGTAAATAATTTGGTAAGATTAGTTTATTAGTTTTTCGCTTTGCTTTTTATGAAATATATTTGATGGTAGCAGATTAATATTGAAAAAGTGTGATGAATTAAATTCCTGAATATAAATGATCGGCAAATATCAGTATTTCTGATTACAGGCTCTATGGAAACGAATGGACGACTTAGAGAAGCAGCATATGTTGGATGCATATGATGATGTGATAAGGAACACGGCACTTCTAATGTATTACCCTTCTGTTTTTAACGTAATCCAATACCGAAGTATTGTAGTCGCCGCACAACACGGTTGGCCAGGTGCAGTATGCGCTTGGATAGGCTTGCGAAATAATACCCTAAATAATATTGATTATGAAGAAGAACTGGTCGCAAATTTCAAAACCCCTCTTTATCAGACATTCTCTTCCCCACCTTCAAATTATCTTGAAAATGCTATTCTGCTAGCAATTCATAACGAGCAGTATCATTTGCTTCGCTATTTGCCAACCGTCGATCTTACTGATTCTTTTAATCTTTTGTTTCCAGATGGTCACGTATCGCTTAATTTTTTCCAGCAATTAATTGATTTTCCAGTAATTGAAAGCCTGTTTAACGACAAGTTAAGTGATTATCTGAAATCTGTTGTACGAGCTTTACTTATCTGGATGTCACTTTCGGAAGTTCAACGTCTGCAGCGAATGCTGGCTGGTGCTGGAGACATTAAAATTAGAAATTGTATTAATCAGATCTTAAATGATATAAGTAAGTAATGTAACTATTATTTAAATTGTATTGCGTAAATATTCCTTACATATTTTTATCGATGAATTGATTTTGCTATATTCCTTTTGATGATTTAATTGCGCTATATTCCTATCCATGAATTGATTGTGTATATATATGTAAATAAGAAATATTTTAACTTGAGTCAGTTATTGATACAATTTGGAAGCATTTTAATGGAATCGGTTACAAGGTCAAAGGTTATCGGTTCAAAGAAACACTTATCGACTAGGCTATATAAAGCTGTCGACAATGCGTATGCCGGAATGTTCGTGTGTGTGCGCCTAATGTCTATGTGGAACGGTGGATTTTAAGATATCATAACGCGCAACACACGGATGTATGCAGGCTTGCGCCCAATCAATCTGATAGATGCATGCGACGCGGTTACTGCAACGCTCGATATTCCAACACATTGATGGCCTATGGTTATGAAATATGAAGTTGCTATTTTATGATGATAATAATATATTCTGAATTGTGGCTTGCAGCGGATATTATGATTGCATGCTGTGATGATCTCCGATCAACAATATGATGACACGATCTGCGACATGTTTGTTCTGTTTCATTTTGTTGCCAGTACTTGTTTGATTTAATGAAGAAGAAAAAGGATGAAGAGATTGTTGTGAAAGTGATGAAGGGATTAGAATAGTGAAAGGATGATAGGGAAATAGAGATTGTTCAGCTTTTTTTTTTAATTGGAAAGGATAAGAGAATAATTACTAGGAGAGGAGAGGGTTGTGGGATGGATGGAAAGACCAATAACTTCAACAGGTACAAATGAGTAAATAATAACTTTTAATCATACAATCGATTACTGTTTATCAAATAATTCCATTTGACAATTATATTTTATATTGAATGTACACATATAAAGAAACATTTCAATTATTTAATTTCCGATATTTTTGTTTATATTCATATAGATTAGTGATTCCCAACTTTTTCTTGACCGTTGACCCTTTTTGGCTTTTTATTTATAGCAGAGACCATAAGGTTCAAAAATAATAAATTCTTTTAATTTGGAAATAAGCTTCAATCAAAACCTTTGACGTGTTAGTTAAACTCGGAGTAACATTATAATAAAAAAAGAAAGAACATAACTTTTAATAAGCCTCGCGGTCCAAATTTTAGTTCTCGCGAACCACCGGTTGGGAACTACCAATATAGATAGATGGTATATGACTATGTAAAATTGGAAATAGCCAATACAGATGTAGATGAAGGCGTGGTCGTGGATGAAGATAGAGGGCTCCGCCTGCTTACTTACAGGATTAGAGGAATATGCCCTCCCGGTGATCCTTTATATACGGGCATATTAAATTCGAAATAATCCTGATCAAAGTTCGGATGCGGTCAGTAAGCTTAACGGTTTATTCCATCTAGTTTGCAACATCGATCATTTCCTGTTATTCAGTGTCAAATGATGGCTTACCTGCTGAAGTACTACACCTGTTAGTTATCAAATCTATGGCATATGATATCACTCTCATCATTACTTACAACGAATAAGTGATGAGTTCAATATGATAGATACGATAGATTTAGTTGCATGGAAGATAATTTGATAGTAATTTTATAAAAAGAAAGAGATTATAAGATTAATCATACTTCCTAATTTTTTTAGTTTTTTTCTTTTTTCCTTTCTTTGGCACAATATAGCTTATTGATTATAATTTATAGAATTCTGATACATTTTTGGCTGAAATATTTTCATTTGTTCTTCAGCATTGCAGACATAATTTGATTAATTAATATTTCAAAAGTTCTGGCCACAAACTGATTAATATAAATGGTACTTTTGCATCAATTTAAAACATTACTTATTCCTATGTTTACATTTACAAAAGATTTAGTGTAATACGAAAATTTTAATGGAATATTTCAATTCATGAAAGTGTTGCATAATAACTTCGAGTTTCATCAAATCGTTAATGAATTTGCAAAAAATTTTTACTTCAAATGAAGAATAGCATGAGAAAGGCCAGTAAAATGAAATTTCGAGAATTTGAATTATTCCAAAATTCTAAACTTTTTTTCATCCTTTCTCAGTGAGGAAATAACTGTATATTTCCATTTGGTACAGTTGCTGAGTCAGATAATTAGAAGTGTTGATAAACATCAAGATGAATGATGAAGGAAACATTAAATTTTTTTTCAGTTTCGACAAAAATTCGTACCCTAAGTGAATTTCATAGTCGTATAGCATGCAATCAACAACCACCCAGTGCTGCCGAAATATTAACAACGTTACGGTATTTTCATCAAACATTGATAGGGTTAGTTGAGTAAATCTTTTTAAAATTATTTCGAAAGATTTTACACTATTCCAACTTCTTCTATGAAGCATTTCATAATGAGTTCAATTTTTATTTTTGAATGATTAATTCTAGAAATTTATTATAATCC
>NW_018108193.1:231541-233202 GCF_000183805.2 Loa loa
CAGTAAAATGAAATTTCGAGAATTTGAATTATTCCAAAATTCTAAACTTTTTTCATCCTTTCTCAGTGAGGAAATAACTGTATATTTCCATTTGGTACAGTTGCTGAGTCAGATAATTAGAAGTGTTGATCATCAAGATGAATGATGAAGGAAACATTAAATTTTTTTTCAGTTTCGACAAAAATTCGTACCCTAAGTGAATTTCATAGTCGTATAGCATGCAATCAACAACCACCCAGTGCTGCCGAAATATTAACAACGTTACGGTATTTTCATCAAACATTGATAGGGTTAGTTGAGTAAATCTTTTTAAAATTATTTCGAAAGATTTTACACTATTCCAACTTCTTCTATGAAGCATTTCATAATGAGTTCAATTTTTATTTTTGAATGATTAATTCTAGAAATTTATTATAATCCGGCCAACTTAGCACTTCCTTTTCTAATCACATTTCCTGCCATTATTTCCCCTTCTCATTATTGATAATTTTATGGTTAATAATTAATTAAGATTTTTCCTTTATCCATATGTTCGACATGGTACAGCTTCATTATTGAATATCCTGTTTTTAATTATAGAACATCCTATGTTTAGTTTTTTTCTCTTTTTTTTAATTAATTAATGATTAGAAATTTTATGCATCAATTTCACTAATCCCTTCAATCCATCCAAATGTTGATTTTTGTTTTTTTCTAACACTATCATAATCATTTCATTCTGATTTTTGCAAATTTCTAGAGAATTTTATTTTCATATTTTTGGTAAGCAAATTCTCCAATTCCATTAAATGCTGATACTAAATTTATTCGTTTCCAATCAATTTCAGTTGCAATTAGAAGTTTTAATTGTTTCATTCGTTTTGTATTCCATTCTTTTTTTAGCTCCAAAATGTAATTAACATTTTATTCATTCCATTCCATTTAATTTTATTCCAGAAAGAAAAAAAGAAAGAGGAAAAGCAAAAGATGGGATTAATGATTAGAGAAGCGAAGGGGGATGAATTAAAAATTTAATTTTGCAGCATATTTTGCATTTTAGTGTTCATTTTTGCCGAAGTTTTAATTGTGAAATTTTATTTTTGGAGGTGAAAATTGACAGTTTAAAATCTCCAGAGTCTAGTTTATGAAAAATGAGCAAGTGGAATTTGACCTGAAATCTTGTGGAATTTGATTCCTGCACCTTACAGCTTATCCACTAGCTAAGTGAATATTGCATTTCAAATAAAACTGATAATGAAATTAGCAATGTCAAGAATAGAGATAATGTATATAAATTTTATTTCTGCCGTTGTCTATCTTCGAGTCTTCCTAGACTTATCATTCTGTCTCGTATTATAGAATTAACATAGAAGTAATAATAATTTCAGATTATATGTTTTAAATTATTGCAGCTAAGCTAAAATGTTTTTGTTTAAACAAGATATCAATTATAAAAGTTAACACATTTACGCAAACCCACAAGTGAGCATAAACATATTTGTGTAAGTCGACAAATAAGAGTTAACGCATTTGCATAAATCAACAAATAAGAGTTAACGCATTTGCACAAATCAACAAATAAGAGTTAACGCATTTGCACAAATCAACAAATAAGAGTTAACGCATTTGCACAAATCAACAAATAAGAGTTAACGCATTTGCACAAATCAACAAATATGAGT
>NW_018108193.1:234598-236465 GCF_000183805.2 Loa loa
TAGATGATTTACAATAGGAAATTTATTTGATTATATATTTGTATGGTTGGAGTCTCGCGAATCAAAATTCGCGACAAAATCTCTTCGAAAAGCTTTGATTTAAAAATTTTTCATAAATTTATTTTGGTTTCTGCATGTGTACTTATATGTCGCAACTTAAAAATTTTATTTAATTTCAAATTTCTAGAAAAAACTTTGCGAATTATTTTGGAAAAAGAAATTAATTATTATTGCTAGTTATTAGTGTGAAAAATGATGAATAATGATGAAACGGGAATAATATCGGAGTTAAAGTTTGAAGGTCATAGTTCCTTCAATTCTCCAATTCGTCTTTAGCACTAATCGTCTTTAGCATTTCAAAAAAAAAAAGAATCCAAAACAGTTGAACACATTTTGATCCTTCCGTATGGAATAATTTACAGTAACGTTTATTCAAACTTGCCTAAATAAAATTTAACCTTTTCTTGAAAGTTTAAAAATTCAGGTGTAGACAGAGCAAAAATTAACAGCGGAAGATAGTGAAGTGCTGCTTAAATTTTTATATCATTGCAATAAATTATTTTATGTATTACATGCAATGATTGGAGGTTTATTTAAAATTTTCTTTCGTGACAGTTCATTCTATCCGGTTGCATTTATTATTTCCGGAAGGCCTAGTGGAGAAACGGATAAGCTATGATGGTAGTCTTTTCCATCCTTTCATGATTAGTATTCCTAAGTATCTGTGAAAGTTTCGCGTGCTAAAAATTTCGAAAATTTGAGCAGTTGAAATGCTGAATATGAACTCAAATTTGAATTAGACGATTTTTTTCAAGAAAAAGGAAAAAAAACGGAGGAAGAAGTGGAAGAAGAAGAATTAAATTAGGAAATAATTGGAGAAGATTGCAACATATAACATTTTAAACTTTGCAATTTCACTTTAACATCCTTGGAAAAGTTGAATTTCGTACCAATCAAAGTAAAAGCGCATGTTGTAGATTTCTATTATATTATGAATAATCATATTATAGATTTCTGAAAGAAATGCCACCAGTACCGATAGGTGCATTTGAGCGTTACTGTCCCACATTGAATCGAGTAACGTTGTATCCAAATTTGAATTATTCAGGACTTTACTATGGAATAATCAATTTATTGGATGTTTTTCAGCAAATTTCAGCTTCACATCTTGGTAATCCTTGTTTATATGATAAAATTAATAAATTAAAATTGAAAGGAATTTTTCCCCGTAAATCTTACAAAAAAAAAGCAAAAGAAGAAACGATTATTTGTAAACATTGAAATATATTGATAAATTTTCATTTTTGTTATAAAAAACAAATTTAAGCTATCGGTGATGCAATCCTTGATACAATCAAGGCTTTGTACTTCTTCCTACAACGTGATGTTCTCGAACAATTACCATTCCTGCTAGCTTCTCAACTTGGTATTTTACCAGCTGAACTTGATAAAAAGCTTGTACATCTGATAAGCACCTGTTTCATCCCATTTATTCTTATACCGAAACAGGAATGCCTTTCAGTGCCAGCTGCTCTTATGATGATACTTCAACGTTCTACCGATCTCAGTAAGACTTTCACTTATTACTTTTTTTTTTTTAATCAAATCTGATCACTACGTTTACATGCATGTATTATTATTATTGTCATTATTATTAAATATTATTATTGTTAAATATATTGTAATTATTAAATATCATTATTATTGATTATTATTATTATTATTATTATTATTATTATTATTATTATTATTATTATTATTATTATTATTATTATTATTATTATTATTATTATTATTATTATTATTATTATTATTATTATTATTATTATTATTATTATTATTATTATTATTATTATTATTATTATTA
>NW_018108193.1:236753-260952 GCF_000183805.2 Loa loa
ATCATTATCATTATCATTATCATTATCATTATCATTATCATTATCATTATCATTATTATTATTATTATTATTATTATTATTATTATTATTATTATTATTATTATTATTGTTATTATCATTATTATTATTATTATCATTATTATTAATTATTATTATTATTGTTAATTATCGTTAATCGTAATTACTAATTCTTACATTAGTGGGAATGATTATCAAATTGTCCAAATTTAAAGAAGCGAGGGGAAGGATAAATTTTGTTTATAATCTTCGTAGTATGTTAGCATTTTTCATACTAAACCTGGCGTAATTTCATAATAAATTATGATGTCATTGTGTAAACGCGGTTGAATAGTTGTTATAAATGCAAAATTGGCGTTTCACTATTCTCGGAAAGATTTCCGAAAAGAATGCGTTATTCAATTAGATTTCAATTCTTTTAAAAGAAATTTGCTTGTATGAATCGCTGCGTAAGGAAAATACCAATTTTGTTTTGCAATAATGCGTGAAAAGTTAGTTGTAGTAGTGAAGTAATTTCAGATAGCTATAATGCATAATTATCAAAAAGAGACAAACGAGAAACATCAGAAATCTTAGAACTATTAGATGTCATAATTTAAAATCTTCGAGCATTTCACATTCTAAGATTCCAAGAAATACGATAACTTTTTTAACAACTTTATTTAGCTTAATTTGTTTCGATTCATTTTAGTAATAAAATTAAAAGCTGTCAAGATATTATACTTACGCTCATTTTGAGGACAGTTCTCAAAGTTATTTTTGAAAAAAGTGATAAAAATTTCCGCGCAACACTTAATTAACTAATAATTAATTTCAGTAAACCCAAAAAAAGATAAAACACAGTAATGAATGGTTTGTTTTGTGCAGCTATAATAAATAATCATTTATTAATTTTTACCATTTTTCATATCAAAAATATTCGATAAAAATTCTGGGGGAAAAGAAGATTCTATAATTTTCTATCTCTTCTAGTTTTCGAAATGTTGACGAGTTGTAGTTGACAGTGTTTTATTCCATTTTAGTATTGCCAAGATTCATTATCCTTCGACTCATTTTGCTAATTTGAACTTTTAATTATACAAATGGGAAAAGAGGATGATTTCTAGTCTATTTAGCTCTTCTGCAAGTTTGAGATTGCAGGAAAGCTTTCATATACTGCAAATATTACGTTAGACTAAACATCAATGAGAGAATCATTCGGTAGAAATGATTTGTTTTGCTAAAAATTACTGTATGTTCAATTTTAGTTAAAGTATGTCATTTATAATATTCATTCGCTGCTAGTTTCATCTTTCCTTTTAAAATTAAACTTGACTTTTTTTCTTTTTAAAAAAGCAAAACTATTGATCGATTTGTTGTCCAAAAATGTAATCAGTTTTGGAGTATTGAAATTTAATAGTTCTTCAAAAAAATGAAATGAACATAAGATGAAGGAATGATGGAATAAAGAAGGAAGAAAAAGTTGAAATCAAAATTCGAACGAAAAAAAAAACTCAGATGAATTATATTTCTAAGCAGGAAGAGAATAATAATTAGTATTATATCCGAAAGACAATATGTCCATACTGTTTTATCCTTCCTCTGACTTTGTTGATACTATAAAAATGTTCAGTCTTCTAAATCAATTAGCAATCAGTTAATAATCCGGATGTTTTTTTTTTTTATCTTTTAATTTGCATGAAGGACATTCTATTGATGCTGAATTTGTAATTTTGGCTTCATTTTCAGGTCTTCATACACTTTTTGTAGAAAATCTTTTGGCACAAAAAGAAAATGTTTACAGGGTAAAACACTCTTCTATCTTTAATTTTATCTGTTTATTTTATCAGTTCCCCTATGATTTATGTTGCACCATTTGTTTTTATTGCTTTACAACGATCTATGCAAATATTTGACGTTGGATATTAGTGCATATTTCTGACAACTTTAATCATACCTGTTGCACTCACAAACGTCCTCTATATGGAATTGACATTTTACTTGAAAAAAAGTATCTAAAATAAAATTTGTTTAAGAAAATATATTCCACCAATTGACAAATTATCCGACCATTGCATATAAACAACAAATTGTCACAGTGCAAAGGAAACAAAGTAATTAAATAATTAAGTAATTAGATAAATGAAATGATTAGGTAAGTTTTATAAAATGTTAATTTTGAAGGATATGATATTGGTGTTATCAAAAGGTACAAGCGAAGCTCGTATTGCCGCTGCTAATTTATTATTCCACTATTGGCCCATTCATAATAAGCATATTTTGCATCGTAAATCAGTTCAGTATCGAATTCAAGGTAAAAGAATTAAGTTTTCGAACTTTGATATTAAAATATACTTGTTAAAAAGGACAAAGTAAAAACGAGATTGTTTCGTCCAATTTTCTTCGAGAAAAGAAAAACTTTTTTTTATTGTTTGCAAATGATTAATTAAGAATCGAGAATGTTAATTTAGAAAATAATTTAAAAAGTCAATTGCTTTCTATTCGATCAAATCTTTCTGAAATTCACATAGACAAAAATGAAATATTTTACAGCTTGGACATGTATGCCATGTCAGAGTATCAAATGTGTGGACAAAGAGCCAAGGTAGGATAACTTGAAAACAGCAATTCCAATCACTTCACTCATTTCTTTATTTTCTTAATTCTCTATTATCTCCTATCATCTTTTTATTAATCAAATATTTCATTAGAAATCTTGTAAATGATTACTGTTATGATTTATAGCTGCATAATTATTTCGGTAATTTAAATATTTTAAAATCCGATTAATGATAGAAAACGTATTGTCAAGATTAATGAAATATGGTTGGTAGGTATGACATTTCAAGTTTTAAAATTAAAATTATCACATCTTCCCGAATTAAAATCTTAACAACGATAATTTGCAGTGTTCGGTGCTGCTTTGATCCATTAATTTGTATAAAGTACGGTGAAACAGCCCCACCAATATCATTATGCAAAAAATGTGCTGAAATGGTAGAAAGTGAAGACAAGATAGCAACGATACCAATTTGCATGCCAATATCTGCATCAAGTAATGCAGTTTGTCAGAATAAAGCAAGTTTTGCTTATGCCAGTTGATAATCTTACAAACGTTTTTTTCATATTTCGTTAATAATTCTTATCATTTTTTGTCATTTTCTTTAATTTGTTAAAGTAATTAGTAATTTCCTGAAGTTTATGACATTTTTATCAGATCTTACTACAGTCTGTTATATAACTTGTACAGGGTTGTGAGTCGTCAAAGCCGCTTGCTGTAGGTATATGCTTCTCGGAAGATTGCACTCGATCACATCAGTATGTTCCGTTGCGGCTTTGTCAAGTATCTTTTTTAGTTTTGCAAGACATTTCTCGGAAATGTAAGCCTAAAGTCATTCATTATCATTTTTGCAAATACTCTGACATTTAAATTACATGATATTAATCTCTTTCATAAATGCTATACTTCAAAGATTCTAAATTAATAAAACTTAAAACTTTTGTTTATTTAAGATTATTGAGAAGTTTTTAACTGCAAATCGGTTTTGAATTTCAATACAATTCAGCGAGTTTTCAAATTTTTCTAGTTTTACACACAGTGGAAAATTAATAATATTTGTTAACTTTCGTTAAGCTTTTGTAAATTTAGGAGTGTCTTGTTGCGCTTCACAGCGTCAGTAGTAAGGAACATATCAATCATCGTGGTATGGAATGCGCTTGGGGAACAGAGCTTGAACGAGATGTTGTTGAAGCTATTGTTAAACTTCTGAAGGAAACTTCTGCTAATTTAGAAGGTTTTTTTTTTAATTTGTGATTGCAAATGTCCCTATATGACATCAGAGTGCTGGATTTTATTGGAGAACAGAGGGACAGAGTATAAAATGTTGAATTTATCAAGTTAAATTATATTAGAATTACAAGTCAAATTACGTTATATCAAAATTACATCACTAATTTACTTTGAATTTATGGTTATAAGTTGGAAATATTTAACATAGTGTCATATTTCAAAAAGCTGTTCAGTGTTTCACTCTGCTTTTTAAAGATGACGAAACTAATTAGCAGATTTACCCATTAATTAAAAAGGAATTAAATTTATGAAATTTAAGCAAAGTGGGGAGATAATATAATAAACTTAGTACAATATGTTATAATAAAAAATAATGGTGCTTTCTTCACTTTTTTCCTTAAGAATCGGAAACTGAGGGCAAAAGACCGAAATGGTTACGACAACTGGAAGGTGGTCATACTCTCGGTCGTGAGATCGATAAAATGGCTGATGAACGACGGACATTAAGCCGTTTCGGTATTTGGCTTCTTGCAACTATCTGTCCACCTGTACCAGAAGCTAGGCCGGTTTGTTCTCTATTTATTATTAGGTAGATATAATATGTGTTAATGATAAATATGCTAAATATAATTAAACTAAACGAAATACTATATACTGATTGAACCTAAAATGATATTTGATTTATGCTAAATTCAAACAGCCAAAATTCCATAAAGTTCTAAAACTTTAAATTTGTAAGAAATGCTTGTTAAATCTGGATTAACCTTTATTTCTGAATTTGAGGAAATCGGATAAATTTTGATTATTAAGTTGACAAGAACTAATAACAAAGAAAAAATTATCAAACAGATAAGGATTTTTTTAGCAAGCGATCGCCTATATGATGTCAATGTTAATGCAGTGGTTTGCAACAACCGCCCTATTACCTAATGATGCTATCGGTGCTGCATTAGAACAACTGAAGACTGATGTAAATTACTCGGACAATTTTTTAATCACTAATGTCTTAATTGATCAATCCTTATCATTTGAATCATTTTGTGGCTTGGTTCAGTGTAACAGAGGGTACAGGTATATCAGTGAGCAAAGTAAAATTTGCATAGGTCGAACAAATCAGTGAGAACATAAGATACTAATATCGTATAAATACTACGTACTACTCGTAATATTGCCGTGATAACACTAATAACTGATATAAATTTTTAATCAGAAGAAACACGTGTATGGATTGAATTTCTATGAAAATGGTAGATGAATAATGTTTAAGTTGAAGTTTAGAAGTATTATAGGTACATGAGTATGGTACCATGAATCTGTGGTGACTTTAAACTTGGTAAGGTATAGGCATTGCGTATTAGTCCTACATTAGTATAATATTTTTGGTTATATGCTTATTTGATATCATATAATATCGTTTTGTGAAGAATTGCATTTCATATTTACAAAGTGGATAGCTTCAATATAATGAAAAAAAAAAAGAATGATAGAGAGATGAGTGAATAATGATTATAATGATAGATTAAAATGGAATGAGAAAATTGCAGTATGAATAATAAATACATCTGAAAATAATGAAAGAATTTTAAGGGAGAATTAATTAATTGTCTGGAATAAATTGATGAGGGAATCCTCCTTTTTCCTATGTGCTAAAAATGAGAATGAATGATCGATAATTTCTTAAATAGGTGTAATGTTCGAATTCATTCTTTTTTTTTTGATTTGTATTTGATATTAAAAAGGAAAACTTTATAGACATTAATTAATTAGTGAGCTAAGGATTTTTCTGTTACATTTTTTTTTGCAGTTTGTATTGGATTGGATTAATTTGGCAATTATGAATCATTACGAAAGCTTTCTTGAAACTTTAATGCCAAATCCGCCAGAGTATGCTCAGGTTCTGTTCATTACTTCCTATTTTGATTGTTTATGAAAGATATTTCTCAATTTCTTTTCTCACTGAAAATCAAAATTTAAATTTATCGAAGGAAGGTTAAAATGGTTGAGATTTGACTTGATTGAAATAATTGTTGTCATTTTTTGTATCCAACGTACTAAAGCCCTAAAATTTGAATAGCAAAGTTATTTAATTACTCAATCACACTACAAATATCTATGAAAAATATCCAAATATCCATAGTTGATTACGAAAGAATACAATTGTGATTCGGACAATTTGAATTATCTTGGAAATTACTTTTCAGGTTGGTGGTGTCTGGGATAGGCTTTCAACAAAAAAGAACAAATGCGCGATGGACTTCATAAGCTATTAGCGATAATGCCGTATGATATTATTACGCTGAATACGTGGAATCGATTAATACCACAATGGATGCAAAGCATATGTGATTTGATGGAGAACGATGACTTTTCCGAGTTCAAAATACTACTTAGGTATTACTCGTTAAATCGAAACACATGTCCTCCCTACAACTAATTTAATTAATGAATGTATTTATCATTTTTGTATTGGCCTTAAAATTACTGTTTTTTTGCAGCAAAATATTTGAACCAGATCTTCGTCCCTTACCTTTTAATAATGAACAGCTGTATCAGTTTGTCACGGATCATTTGACAACAGGCGATGAAAAAAATATTTCAAATGCACTCGACTGGATTTATGTCAGTTTTTTGATTTGGTTAATGATGGAAGCTTAAATTTTTCGAAACAGTTTGAATTTGTGCTCAAATCTCGGAAAACTTAGATTTTGAAATTCGGGGTTTTCAAAATAGTAAATTCATAGTATAAAGTTTTAAAAAACTTCCGCAAAAGGAAAATCTAGCTAGAAATTTCTGAGTGATAAGCAATCGTTTTTTTCAAATTATAACCAAAAATTCATGGAATGGATTCATTCTAGGCCTTGTCATTGATGGAGATTTCAATCCCACTATCAATCTTGCTTGACGCATTCTCGAAATGTGCTTTGCGAATATCACAGATGGAATCAAAGCGAAATAATGAGAATGGTTTGGAGGAGGAAAATATATCTCTTTATGTTTCCATGATCGATATCATTTCTCAGCAGGTATTTTTAATAGAAATCCGAATAAATAGCTATATATTATCAGATCAATTAGAAATATTCAACAATATGTTGAAAGTAATCGAATATATGATAAGATCCGAATTATATTGCACTAATCATCAGATCTTACACCGATATTCGGTTATTATACAAAGTCAAGAATTACCTCATGCATTTTCCTATTTCAATTTATGTGGTACTAATATTGATGTATTTTCCTTATTTTTTTCATTGGGACTATATTGTTAGAATTAAATAGAGTAGTTAATTTAAATCATTCAATTCTCTTCTATTCATTGCGGTGATAATTGCAGATATCTTTAAATGATCAATTACAACATGAAGTAAACATGATGGCTGAACCGATCTTTTCCACATGTGCCGTAATACTGCAAAAACCATTCGCACATTGCAAACATAGTTGTGATAATCCGGAATTGGATGAATTTCTGGATTGTTCGGCTTGTCAACAATCTGTATTTGTTTATCAGACTGTTGCTCAACTTATGAAACGATTATCTCCCAAAGAACAACTTCGTATATCAGTTCATGCTGATGAGGTACATTAGTGTTTCCTACGACAGTATTTCATTTTAACATATTTGAAGTATTCAGAAAATTTCATTACTGATGTCTTTCTATTTTCAGCCAATAATTGACTGGAAAAAGCAAATTGCTGATATGTCGCCAAAACATTCTCTGGTTGATAAATCTGCTCCATCAGCTGTGGCACCAATATCGGATGCTCTGCCATCATCGCTTACCCAAAAGTCAGAAACACCACAGCACAGTGTTGAACTTCAATTTCAAACGGCTACTATCCATGAAACAAGCATCGAATTTGTTGACCTATTATTTAGTGAAGAGGTTGGCGCAATTACCTAAAATCAGTGAGAATGCAGTGCATGTCCTTTAGGCTCGCTTATTTTACTTTTTACTTATCCAAGTTGATAATTTTATTTATTTAGACCGCTAGTATTTGCTAGAATCCTATACAAAGATACTCCACTTTGGAATTTTTTTTTATTAAGGATCCGTTTTTTTTAAAAAAAAGTTAATAGTATTACTGCTATTTTGTAAGGTGCAATAATATATATTTTAATGAACCGCAAAATAATTCTTGTACCAGGTAGAAACAGCTGTTGCACACGCAACAACGTTGACGGAGACAGATGTAGGACGTGAAACGTGTCATATTATAACATCGTCGTTGGTAGAAAATGTTAAAGGATCACCAATGGAAGATACAGTGGAAAACCAATCAACAAAATTTTGGAATACTTCGGTGGGACGTTTCCGCTTCGCACTCTCTGATTTGCCATCTCAACTTCGCCTTATCCATTCCATCTTAACGGTTAAAATTAAAGCTAAAGTTTAATTGTTCATCTCAAAAATATTTTTCAAGAATGACTGATAGTACAGAGAGAGAGAGAGAGATCCAGAAGTGAATCTCGTCGATTCAGTTTCTTCCTTCAAAAAAACATTTTCATCTTTCATAATGTAACTCATCATTAGCTCACTATCACAGATGATAGCAAATGATAGTACAAATGATAGATGACAGTGAGTGATAGTACGAATAGTGAATAATAAAGAGTGGTAGCGTGAATGATAGAATTACGTATTGTGAAATGTCACTGTTTACTTGTAGAATCTGGAAATGGAACATGAAGCAGATGCGCACTACTTCATGCTTACAACAGTGAAATTTTTATGTCTTCACTGTGAATCGTTGTTGAACGCTCGTCGTGAACATCGAGGTTACTTGATTTGGGCGCAGGAAAATTTACTCATACCAAAACTATGGACTTTACTTCGTTCAGATCGCTCACAGGTATGAATAATTTAAATTTTTGTTGCTAAATTTCCTTATTTTTATCGATCTTAAGGAAGAATTGATTTAGTTATTCTCGATGAAATGGAAAATGGAAAGGTAACTGAATACATGCATACAACAAATAAATCCATTAATTCGCATAGGAATTTGAATTATGCGATTTGAATTCTTTTTGAAACAACAAAGGATGCATTTCAGTTAGCTGAACTAGTAATTCCATTAATTATGCATTGTATAACATTACCAAGTGGTGAAGAGATGTTCTGGAAAGTGGTTAATTCACAGTTCATCGATCAACGATGGGAGGAACGATTTTCAGCTGGTTAATTAATTACAAAATAAATTTCGTTCGTCTATTCTTAACAGAAAACAATCTTGTAGCTCTAAAATCTTACTATTATTAATAAGCTCTAATTATTATTATTTTTCTTCCATTTTTAATCGTTATTCCGTCTTCCATTAACTATATTAGTTCTCTTTTTTCTATGTAATTTCAGTAAAAAGAAAAGATTAGCTTCATTTAATAATTGTGCTTTGGCGCTACTAGATTTCTCCTTTTTTAAGTTTTAATAACTCTGTGCCTGGTGATGGATAAGGAAAGATGTATTAATATGACATTGTAGTGGAACGATCAAGTGTACTTCTCCAATTAGCGAATGCTTTGCCGATTAACTCAAACAAGGTAATTCAAACGAGCCTAAGTTGTTGTATTACACATCTGATTGCATCAGTAGATGATCCGAATGTAGCTGTTGCTCAACAGGCATTACTATCCATTCAGCATATGCCTTCGGCTTCTTTAAAGGTTGAAAAATTACGATTAATTTATTACTTAGCTAGTTAATTAGTTAGTTTATCTAATAGAGCATTATCTGTTGTGGATGTAAATCTAGCTAGATGTAATTATTATCTAAAAAAAAGAACATTCCTTTTAATCTTTCTGTTACTCAGGTTACTGGTAGTAATTGTTGAGTGAATATTATTGTTTTTAATCTTTATTATGATTAATAAATGTTTTCTCTATTAATGTTGATCATTTCCTATAGTATCGAAAAATCTGACTTGTTTTTGGATAATCTTGAAATTCTTCTGCTAAACTTTCTCGGCACTCGTAGAAGCTGTTTAATTTGAAGTGGAAAAAAATGACAGTGAATTTAAATTTTGAAGTTTAATACCTATATATTAAACATATTGCAGTTGATGTGTCTTTGTTTGGAATCACAATTTGATAGTTCAATTCTGGATCGAGCATTAATTATCACCAGAATCCAGCAACTTACATCAATCGTTCCGGATGAGGAGATTCTGACATGGGAGTTTTTTATTCAGCGATTTGAAGGACTTGCTATTGAGAGTCAAATTCTTATGAAGAATAACGAATCTAACTTTGTGCATGGTTGTTATTTCTTATTTTTTTCTTAGAAGCTATTTAATAATGATGACTTTAAACTTCGTATATCTGCGCTAAATGCGTTTACTTACCTCAAAATGTGTTTACTGTCCTATTTTCTTTTAAAACTTCACCTAGTACCATTCAGTGAAGGGCCATCCGATGAGATGCAGATGTATAGATTGTGGGTCAGATAGTTCAAATGAAGTCACATTAACTCACATTCTGATTAAGTTATCCGAAAAATTATTTATTATTATAAATTTCATTGCTTCCTTCTTTTTTTTTTTTGTTTATTTATTCAGTAAAATAGTTCAGTTTAAAAATGAGTTTACTCGATTGTTGAATCTTTTGTTTTATTCTTTACTTGAAAAATACAGTGAGTGATATTTTGAATTTGTGGTAATTGAATTTGGAAAGTACAAAAGATGATGGAATTTGAGCAGAAATTAGGAAAATGTAAATGAAAATTAAATGGAATTGAAATTCAGATCTGACTCATTCGGATCCATTAAGTGAATTGTACCAGCGAAAAGTAACTCGTGCCCGTCAGATCATTGAGAATAGCTCCAATGCTCGATCGATCGTTCGAACTTTACTGAATAATTCAATGTGGCATCAGCTCAATACGGCAACATTTCGGCCATCATGTATGTTATCCAAAATTTGCACAACAAAACAAATTTACAAGCGATTAATTAAGGCAAAGTCTTGTTCATCCATTTTTCAAGCAACTATTTTCTTTCATCTTTCAAAAATTTAGTAAATCGGATACAGTATCATGAAAAAATATGGCTTGAACGGTATATATAATATCAAAACAAATATGGTAATTGCTGATTCCTCAAAATTGTTCAAACCGGAATGTATAAAAGATATTTTGTTATTTGGAAGGACCGCGTAAGAAATAAGACTGGGAATGATATCATCGAAATTGAACTTTTAAGCTTCGTTTCTTGCTTCTATTTCTTTTCCAACGTAATCATCTAAAATACCGTATCATTCATTTGGAAAATAAGAGCAATCGAGTTCTGTATGCTCAATTTTCAAAGTCATCTATGCATATTTGCTATGCATTAATGAGCTATAAGCTATTCAGTAATTGATGCCAATCTTTCATATCAATCATGATATCATTTTTCTTCACGTCAAGTGATTTATCTATCATTGATATTTTTTAGGAAGAATAGATAAGCCCTTAAAATGTGCCCAGTCATTGAGGTAGATTAGAAACTATTTGAGAATTTGTCATATTTATAATTCTTACCATAATTGTAAGCTAACTTATTACTATGATGATTGAAGTGATTTAGATTACCCCCAACTCATTAAAAAAACGGTTAAAATCGAAGTAGAGATTGGAATTAAGCAATCAGCTAATTAGTAACTAATCGACTAAAGGGAAATTTGTTGCTGAATTGAAGTATGGTAAAATGAAAAGACGTAAAAATGCGTTAATCAGTGGTAAAAGGAAGATTCGTCATTTGGCTACTGTCGTTAAAATTATCACTGCGTGGAGATTCTCAAAGCATCTACAATCACTTACAAATACCGTATCAGCTTTGGCTCGACCTACGAATTGTATGTACTCATCAATATCATCATATCATATCATGTTCTTGGTGCACGGCATAGTCGCGAATGATGCACAATACTCATCCATTGCACCCTTTGTCCCCAATATCAACCTGTCACTGAAATTTAATGGAATAAAAAGAATTAGATACAAGAAGAGATCGTTGAAATTTTATTACCAGAGCAGTATTTATATTAATTAATGCTTACTTTCTAATTTTGTCCACTCTATCCGAATGTTGCTGTTCGATTACCGGGTACTTGTATTTCGTAAGTATAAAGTAATTTGGCTGAAGAAAAAGTCATGATAATTCATCATCCCATGTTGCGAAAGAATTAATCATGATTTTAATCAAATTGCTTTCTTTTATATTGAATAATTACTGAAGATCTTTTGGCAGTTCTAAAATATAATTATAATTAGCATTTCGGACTTTTCATTTCATAATTTTCGCGACTAAAATTAAGCTTATAGGTGAATTCAAACTTATTACTTGTACCAACGCACACTTTCACTTAGCATATTACCCTCTAGCACTTAGAAATTATTGCATTATATTATATTATATTACCCTTTCCCATATATTTTCCCCCCATATTTTTGATAGAAATTCTTATTGCAAATTCTTCTTTCTTTTCAGCGGAAGAAATGAAAGAATCGTTGCATAGTTCATCGCATGCTAGCGGTAGGTTTTATCTTCAGATATATTATTTCAAATGTTTGAATTGTACTGAATTTGAATTCATTTTTAATTAGTTTTTGATTTTTTCAATCCCACTGTATTCACTGATCGCTTCAAAGACCGCTTCGTTCTTTTATGGCAAAATTACTAAAACAAACATTCAATGATATGAAGTTGTAAAAAAGTTCTGCTCAATGGAATTAGTATTTGAGTTGATGACATACTAACTCGAATTGTTACTTGATATTATGAACTGTCACAAATTTTACCAACACAAAGCTTCTACAGTTATAATCTCTCGATAGATATGACTAATTTTAGGAACGTTTTCACGTCCACGAGAATTTACGGATGAGGAGAGTAATATGTGTTTGTTAATGAATCGAGTGGTTGATATCGACAATCCGGAACGGTACATTGTCTACCTGACAGTTTCGTTATTTGTATCGTTCCTTTGCAAAAACAAAAGCGGTGATGAAAAAGTAAATGCTAAAAAGCAAAGTTTGCTTTTTCGACATTTCAATGCACTCATTGGCTACAGTAACTCCGAGAAATGCTTCACCATACCACCCAAGATATTACGGTTTGTTCAGCACTTAAATTTAATTTTTCTACATTTTGACTAATTATGGCTAACTTCCTTATTGCTGTGCAAGTGATTACGAAGTAAATTAAATTAAATTCATTAATAAAATCAGTTAAAGTTGTTTGCAATTGAATTTATTCAACTTTAAAATTAAATAAAAGAAATACATTTATATTAGTCAGAACTGATGAATAAAATTTCAGCAAATCAACTGTGTGCAATAGCTTTTTAAGTGGTTTGCCGGAAATTTTGGATTCCAACTTGGTGGTGGGAAATCAGGTAAGAAAACTAATTAGCTTAAAATACTCAATGGAAAATCATTTTGATGTTGGTATGGAGCATTTTTGTATTGGCTAAACTGCTATCGATAAATGATAGCATTAAGTTTTAGCAATCATCACAAAAATTAATTTAGACTGTTCGAGAATTACTACTGCTATTTTGGCTAAAATCGGTATTAATAAAGGTTAATTTGAAATGACAAATATGTCACAGATTTTGATGCTTGGCGTACAACTCCTGCTTCATTTGCCATCTCCTCAAAAACTGGCCAGTGATCAACCATTGGTTGAATATTCACTTACATTATTAGACGTTAGCGCTCGGCATTTCTGGCTCAACGCAGTCATTATTATCCTTTATAAGGTCCCTGAAATTCTACAATTTTTTTAAATATTCACATTAACTATAATTTGTTGGTGTATTAATATGTGTTATAATCGTTTAGAAAGTTAAAGTAAGGATTTTTTCCCATGTGAATAGTCTTCCTATTTTCAAGTTATTCATTTAAAAAAAAAAAAGAGTTTTTAAATTAGGGACGTACGGATAAGCGCTTAACGTAAAAATACAGTTTTACCATCCAGAGAATATTGAATTCGACAGACAGAAAATTCTATTTGTTTTCCTTTTGTCCACTATTTTGCCCATTAACTAATTAGTTAACTACCCATTCTATTTCGAGCTTTTTTGTTTTACACTTCTTCAACTATTAACTTTCCTTGACTCGGTGTCATTTTGATTGCAATTTGAAAAGTGGACAATTATTTTGAGCACTGATATGATGTATTTGTAGTATCGATACGATGCACCACCTCTTAGCGAATATTTGCAAAAACTTGTCTCAATAATTATCTGCACTCTTGAAGCTGAGGTAACTCATTCCGGATGTTACACCGTTATCCTGTTATTCCTTCTGAATCATTGTTTCGTGAAAGAAATTAAAATTCTTGAAAGAGAAAGTTTTCGTCGGTATCTTATTCGATATTTTCTATAATTTAAATTTTATTAAAATATCTTAAAGGTTCATGTCTGTAATATAAAAGCACCACCGATAAAGATTGAAATGGATCCACTATCAAGTTCTGATGAGGAAGACTTGGAAAGTGATTGTGGTACTGATAAATTACATCGACCTGAAACCCTTGCTGTTCTATGCTCAAGAGCTAATTCTGTCGTTGATGTAAGTTATTCATAGTGATTTGAAAAGAATTTTGGTTTAGGATGAAAATGGAAGGAATGAAATTATCTCACTTTGTAATCTTAAAGTCAGCTGATCTTTTGAAAATGCAATTAAAATTATTTACGACAAATTTTTCTTCTGTTAGTTGATATTCATGAATTATTATATGAATTAGTTTTTCTTCAAATTGCACATCAAGATTTAATGGATTTGATTTCACCTTCAAATTTCCGGTTGGCTTTCGATTTTCTTGAATTGAAACTAAATTAGATACATGTGGATCATAACGAAGATCTCATTTGTTTCAGGTAAATGAAGGAAAATTGGAAGCGATTGACGAAGAAGGTATTGAGGATGGTAGGAAGCAAGCGGATCGAACAAAGCATCGTTACCGGAAAAGTTTCTTTACGATAATTTATATCTTAGTGTTAATTAATTCAAGATTAACTTGGCATAAATAGCTTTTATTATGCAAGAGTTAAATAAGAGTAATGAAGAAGATTATCAAAAGTCTCCTATCAGAAATCATTTAATTTCTATTCAAGAAATTATATTGCAAAGCTGACATCTTTAATTCCTAAAATATTATCGTCAACAAAAAACTTACGTTAACATATATTTATTATAGCAACGAATAACGTAATCATGGACAGACGTACTTATCGATGTGGTTACTGCAATGAATTGCTCGGAAATTTTGATGAAGAAACGCTGTCGTTGTGTATGATTTCGTTGGAAACGTTTGTTCATCGAGAACCAGCGATGGCAGCACCTCTGCTCTTCCGTATCATCAATACTGTTACCAGGTTGCTACAGCTATCAGGCGATAAAGAAGGAATAGAAAAGTACTGTAGAAAGTTATCATCGGAAATTCGTGACAAGTTATAATAGTTTGTAATATTTAGACTAATTGAAAGACCATTATATCCATGGCACGATACATTGGTATTTGTTGCCGGAAATTGTCGAAGTGTTGCAAAGCAGTTAATTCGTGTTTTGCTACATCAAGTTTGTATTTTATACTACTAGAAAATTTGAAAATTTTTATTGGTTTTTCAAAAAGTTTTTTCTCTTTGGGTTTCCCAGCAAGAAATAGTTACATTAGATTGTACGAGGAATTTATAATTACTTTGATGAAATATAGGAAACTTTCCAGCTATCATCAAGCGGAATATTCTTGCAACTGTTTGATATAAATATTGAACGAGTCAGTCAGTTCTGGTCTACAATATCATTCGCTTTGGCTGATTTCCCTGAATTAAATCCAGTTTCTGTTATCCAGTATTTGTTAGAAGTTAGTTTTCTTTTCTAGTTTTTTCCGAATTTTCGATTATAATTCTTTACTAATTCCTAAAATTTGAGTCAACAACATGAAATTCGAAGCACTGATTAGATCATTTGAATGGTACAGTATGATAGCATTATAATAATCTTAATAATAATGGAAAGAAAAAAATTGGAGGAAGTTATTTCAGGACATCCTAGAAGACTGGCCCAATCGGTTATCCCGAATTTTGTTTAATTTGTCAACGTATGTCGAATATGTATCACCTGATGCATATTTCTCGCATTGGAATATCGTTACTAATCTACTCGATTCATTCTTTCGTCAGTATTTTTCCAAAGTTAGTATTTTCACTTTCTTCTCCATAAATTTTCCCCGCTAATGCCAATTTTCTTGTCTTGTTTACACTTCAGATACGTCAGCGCTGCATAATCATTGTCCCTTCTCCTTTTACATCAGTCGTCTTCTGTTGAAATATCCTGTAATATCTACTGGAAAAAATGATTGATTTTTGACCATTTCGGTCTTTGCGCCTCAAACTTTCTCAGTGGTTAATAGAACCATTCACATCCTAATCGATCGCTTAATCTCTTTCTAGCTGATAATTCTCTAAATTTTTGCTACCGAAATTAAATCAGAAATATGTTGTAAGTATTGAATTTGTAGATTCAAGTGCAGACTGATAGAAATCCGATCCGTACTGAATTCAAAAATTGTATCGGCATAATGGTAGCTGTTCTACGAGTGCATAACTTTTCCACATTTAAGGTTCTAATTTTTTTTTTTTTTTGATCCATTTTATGGTATTGGTAACTTGAAAGAAGTTTATTTTCAATGAAATTATTGAGGAAATTAAAGTGATAGAAACTGAGTGAAGAAATTAAGAGACCCAAAGGAAGACAAGGGTATGATTCAATTCATTAGCTCAATAATTATTATAGAGCTCAGTATCGCTTGTAGAGGTGTTTTCCAAGTGGCTTACAGAAGCATTACATGAATGCAAAGCTGATCTATTAGATCTTTTGGCTGTTTGTACGGCATGTAATCGAGCCCTATTAAGGGTAAATTTATTTTTTCTTTTCAAATCAATTTTTTTAAATATTTTTTTCACTTAATTCTTTGCTTTTATGCATCCCCAACTACTAATTTGTTTCAAGTTTTAGTAACGATAATACTACTATTGGATGTTAATTATTCAGGTTTTCCTCTTGGAAAAAACTTGCAGGATCGAGATAAGCAATTTTTGACAAAAGCAATTGTCTCGGAGCTTGTGCAAGCATTGAAATTTAAATGTGATATGAATGAGCATAATTATATGGTAGTGATCGAATTGATATTGCAAGATGCTGGTGAAGATGTTTCAGAAGAAATTGCTGATGATCAGGTAAAGGTCATGGCTTTGAACTATAATCTTAATGCTTATTTGAGTAATTAACAGGATATTTATTAAGCGGAATACTTGATAGATTGATAAGTTTTATACAACAAAGGTTCTTTGACTAGCCATTAGATTTTCTCTTTTCTATTCAATAAGTAAATGTAAATTTTAATTAATTAATCAACGTGTTCCACTTTTTATTTGCTGCTATCTCTCATTGTATAGATTTGTCATCACAATAATTTTTTTATTTAAGGGAAAAGACTCATCTTTCCTCTCATCTTGATAGATGAGATTTTTGGATTTTCTTGTTAATCAACTTTAATTAGAACAATTTTCTGTGTGTTATTCTTACTAACAAAAGTAAACTTTCAGTATAATACGGCAGCTTGTGATGCAGTCCGACCACATATCTTTGATTTTATTGATTTTATATCCGATTTACATGTGCTGACTGAAATTAAAGTGCGTGTATATCTATACTTTAAAAATATAACAATTATAAAATATTCATAGTTTGTTAACATTTTCTTTAAAATGCTATTTTTTTCTTAAATCCTTAATTTTTTACTGTTTTCCTTTATCGGAATGATTTAAATTTCAAATCAAATCGGAACTCTTCTAGAAAATCACTAATTCTGATAGCATTGGTGGCGATATCAAATCATCAGTGGCACAAATTGTTGGTGTTGAAATGAGCCGATCAGGTGTGCGTGATTCTCGAACTGTGGTAACTCTACCATTATTTCTTACAAACTTCTATCATTAAGAAGCTAACGTCGGTAATAAGCTTATTCTACCACTTCGTAGGATTAATATGAGTGATAAGGCTGTTTAGGCCTTAACCACTTGAAGGCGACTTTTTAATGGAACCAAGACAAGTTAATTAATAAGAACAAGATTTTCGTGATCCTTCCTTTTTTCCAATAGATTTCTCTTTGGATTGTTTGAGGCCTATTATTCTTTTTTACTAGTTTTTTTTTTTCCACCCAAATATTTCTTCATTAATCTTATTGTGACCTGTTGTTTGTGCCTTCTTGACAACGCTAATAACGATACATTGGCTAAAATTCTGTGACAGAAATAGCTTGTAAGAATAAATTTGAATGTTAGTCTCAGAGGAACTGGGTGAAAAATGTAACTGAATCTTGGATGACGATGAAATGTAACATCACCCGCTCATTTTGGGGACAGTTTCTGAGAGAGGACAGATGAAAAAGCAGACGTGATGAGAACATTTGTTTTTGCTGTTTTCAGCCATTTATTATTATATTATAAACAAGATCACGTCTCCTCTTTTAAATCAAAAATCTTTTAGAAATGGGATGTTAATCATAACTCATAGAGACAAGGTGAGCCGTTCAGACACGTTCAGACGAATAATGTAAACAAGAATTAACTCTCATTACAGACATTATGACTTCGTGAACTAAAACCTAAACATGAATACGTAAATGTAGCATAAATTTATAACACGTGAATTAACATGACAGAAGCACTTAACAAATGTACTGTAATTACGTTTGTTTCTGGTTTTAAGCGAAACTTGGAGGTGACAACAAGAATACGTTGTTATGGTATAAGATAATAAACTACTGAAAAATGCGAAGTCAAAATAATGACAGCAATTAATGGGAAATCAAAGTTAATTTAAAGTTGATCTTTAGACCTTTTTTTGATATCTCCAAATTTTTGACAAATGCCTTATCATATTTAATCATGAAGGAATAAATGCTTGATTGATTCGCAATGAAGAATTTCAATATTGTATGCAAATAAAATGACGCTATTTCTGCTTCATTTTTTCTTATAAATATCTAATTACTTTCGGAAACAATTCGTTCAGCCATATATATTACACACACATCCTAATTCTTTTCCGAGCATAGCTATGAGAATTGTGCACACATCGATTTTCGTTTCCTGAAATCCGGTTGTCACTTATGTCATCTTTCACTGCGACAAAAAAAAAAACTTTTATATCTCCTGTTTCATTCATTCCATACGCTTATATTCTTTTATTTACTTGCAAACTAATGTTAAATTTGGTTATAATTATCAATCGATTGGACGGTCATATCAGTGAAATGCTTATTATAATTTAACTGTTAATACTTCTTCCATAAGTATTATAATATTTTCTTTTTCAGATACTTTCTGTTTTATTGAGATATATTTAAATAAACTGAATGATAACATTTAATAGTTGAAATCAAGCAAAAAAGGAAACTTGATTTCTGCAATGATAAATTGATAAGATTAACATATATTAAGTGTTGACCATATATACTTTTTAAAGAGGAACTGTGTGTTGCAGAATCGTTACCTGTCATGGTTAATGTCACCGCCATCCGTGACGCAATCTACGCCAAGTACGTTTGCGGAAGCTGTAACAAACGTACGATTACTCTCATGGCTATTACTTGGAGCACTTCAGGCTAATCAACCATGTTTACCGATACCAATTAATTGCTCACAATACATGGCTGATTACATCCATTTTGTACTGGCTGGTTTTGCTGATCAATCAAAGGTATTCGTTTCTCCTCTTTAATTTTTAATTTTATTTATTCCAAAGTTAAAAGACTAATAATTTGAATCTCGTAGATATGTTTTTTGGATTTTTATTGACTTGCATAGAAATTATAGTTCATCTTTTGAGTTTCTTGAAAAGAAAAAAACATTCGAAAATTTCCAACTATTGTTCAGGAATCAGTCGTCCATATGTCAGCACTTTTTCATGCTTTTCATTTGTGTCAACTGTGGACTGTTTACTGCGAACGAGCTACGCTAACATCAGACGATCCTCAACTCCCCTCATTAGCGAATATTTTGGATTTCTGGGCTCGAGTAACACCAGCTATTCTACAGCTTTTATCACATTCCAAAGTGGTACATTCACTTAATCATTGGGATTTCACGCAGTCGTTTAGAATGACAAACATAATATCGACTTTCTGACCTAATAATTAACCACCGTAGGTACAACTATTACCTTTCAGTATTTCTGTTAAAGGAAATCCCAGGAATGATAATGCCGTCCAGACAATATGTTTCTTTTCGCGCTTTCAGTTATTCTTCGCAAAACTTCCCGAATGAACGACTTTTTAAACTTTGATTTAATCGTTTGGTTTCCGTCATCGTGCATACTGTCAAGTAATTTCAGCTAGCAGATATGGTTAATTTACATTTCCTGAATACAATGCAAGCCCTGCGACAGTGTAGCTCAGCGGTACTTGGCCAACTGGGTGCCATGTGGCAACCGATCCTAACCGCTTACCATGCACAGATTCCCAGTAAATTACGATTAAAATTGGATTCTTGCGAAAACCAACCGTCGTTGAATTCCGAACCGTTGCAACAATGGCTTAAAGGTGTACGCTATAAAATTTCACAAATTGAATTGCAAACTTCCGCAGCATCACCCCTCTATAATGTGTAATATATCTACACTGATCCATTTATCGATTTTCTTTTTTCAAAACAATGTATTGAAGAGAATAATAACGTATTCCAAGACTTGTAAAACTCGACAACTTAGAAAAAAGGAAAGAAAAACGAACTACGCGCAACATTTACTCGTACATATTTCCAATAATTAATTTCTGCGGAAGTTAGAAAAATTATCAAATTGACATAGAAATGAAAACGACGCCAATACGTACGTGTCCTTAGAAACAAAAACAGACTGAATATAATTATCTTAGGAATTATGTTCAAAACGTGTACAGTCGGGATCAATATGAGAGTAAAAGATTAGTTTCCTGAAGGATACATTAATTCTTCGGGAAGTAATGGTCGTTTTGATAAGTGTCCCTTCCGACCGGATAGCATCTTAATTCTACTGGCTAATATTACTGATACAAATGGCAAAGGCACCAGTCAGAGAGACTGCATAAATATTGACATATTACTATTCCTATTCGGTCCCATTCATTTTTCTTCCCTACTTATATGAAATTAAAATAACTTGCGCATACATTCAAAGGGAACAATATTATAAAGCTGTGACAAGCGTCCCATCAAAATAATCGACATGAACAATAATGAGCAAATTAAGATCACCATCAATAAAGTCTTAAATGAATTTATCATATTGGCCCACCCATCATCGATTTACTTTAAAGTTAACGAAATGATACAAATTCAATTGTATATGATATGAAGTTAGCATTTTACATAACACATGCAAAGCATGAAATGAAACAAATCACATATCACTAGGCAAAAAAAAAAAAGAAACCTTTAATCGAGAAACGAGAATTGTTTTTATCATACTGGGAATTAAAATTCAAAGATCCAATGGAATAGGGAAGTGGACTATCATACAAATTAATTTAGAAAAAGGAAACAAATGTATCTATGGAAGGAAGCCAATAATGTGTTGCAGTCATTTATTCAAAGGTTGAAGTAATAATCTCTTGATTGGTGAAAAACAATGTGTTATAACAACTACTTTTCCTTCTTGCCAAGAAGAATTAGAGGGAACTTGTCTGCAAAGAAAAATTCATTTCAAGTTTATAAAATTAAACTTCAGAGATCTAAGTTAGAATTGATGATGAGACTAAATTATGAATGATAAGAAATAGTCCAGATTGAAGAAGAATTGAACTTCAGGCATTAAATTCACAAACCCGCACCACAAATGTAGTTTAAGAAAAAAAAATGAAAAAAAAAATGTAGTTTAAGAAAAAAAAAATGACTAGGAAGCAATAAAGAGGGCTAATAAAAAGCTAAATAATACAATTACAGGAAAAGCATTCAGTACAAAATTTTAAAAGTTAGTTTTTGATGGAACTATAAATTGATTGTCAAATGTTTCTGACATTTAATTAATGTCTCCTGGAAACAATGTGTCAAATGATCTACCATATGAAGAAAAAAAGAAGTGGTGATGAAAACTGCAAAAATATCAAAAAAAAAAATGGCAGAGATTGATATTATGTAATAATGGTTTAGCATACAACGATGGCTTGTCCTTTTCCTATCTGTCATTTGTGGAGCTTTCTTTTTTTTCTATATTTTTTAGTTTTCAATTTCAATATTTGAATAATTTAGAGAAATATTTTCTCAGCTGTTATCCTTAGCTATCATTTCATAACCGTAATGTGGTGGAGGAGGGAGGAAAGGAGAATGAATTGAAGAGTATTTGAAACATGAAATTGATAACATTAATTATTCAATACAAGAAAATTAAGCGTACACCACGTGAGATCAGGAAAGTAAAAAAATAGAACTGTTGTGTGATGCACACATGAACATACAATAAAAATTATATCATCCAATACTCCGCTTATGAACATAATTTTAATGATAGAACATGACCGCGCAAAATTACAACAGACATTTATTTGGTGGATATTAATAAAATGGATGATTTAAATGGAACAGTAAAAAGTTAAAATTCTGAGATAGAAAAAAAAGGGGGAAGCAAAACAAAATTCAAATCCATTCATTCCTGCTACAAGATATTTTAATTCTGTAATTGAAAATTGAAAATAAGAATATGTAATCATTCATAGTAATTTCTCTTTTTCCGGAAAAATATTGTCAAAATTATCGATTTTTTTCTTGTAATGAAAAGTCTTTTCCATCGTTATATAATTTACAAGTTGATAATTTTTCTTGTAATAAAAAGCCTTTTTGATCCTTACATAATTTACAAGTTGATAACATTTACAAACACTTACTGCAAGTTTTAATAAATACTATCAGTTGCAGGACTGCTTACAAAGAACAGTATTACGTGGATATGGCGTTCACAAATTCATATGATATATTGCCAAACTAGTAGCATTAAATGAAATGAAAACGAATATTAAAAAACATTGCGCTCCAAATATTTAATGACAATTTACATCATGAGACAAATTTCAGGTTATCGTAAATCTGACGCTATTGATTCAATGAAAATAATTTGCAGGGTCATTCAAATTATTTGGTGTTGGATGAATTTCAATTGAAAACTATACGGCCCAATTTGATATTATGTTTTTTTAAGTTGGAATCCAAAGTTCCTAATACCTCTATTTAAAGATATTTCTACATTATTGAAATTTGGTTTCCAGAATTCTCGAAAGTTTTAGTCCTAAAACATAGCATGATACAAATATCAAAGTTAAACAATGTCAAAGTATATTTACATTCCATCATATAAGAAAATTTGCCTAGGACTAAAAGAAAAAATATTAAGGAAGAAAGGAATATTCTATTCAGCTATTATATCTAAAAATTATGATCAGAAGTGTCAGCGAGTTTATACACTCCCCGATATATCATTATACAGCTTTTCACCTGTTCATTTTCTAAAACTAAATCCATAATTCCGAAACATTAGCAATAAAATATCACTTACTTAGTTGTCTACAATCTTTCCCCTGATTTAGAGCAAATTTTCCTGATTTCTTGATTTTTTCCTGTTTTCAAATTTTCCTGATTTAGAGCAAGTTTTTATATATCAAAATCAAAAGTTATCTTCTATATTTATACAACCCTACTTATGCTAATATTGTCAAGCTCCTACTTATGCTAAAAAAACATCTTCCAGAATTGAAATTTCACTAATTAAACAGATCGAAAAACTTCACCATATAGCATAAGAGAATTCGACAATATTGTAAAAAAGTTATGCATCATTTATTTGTTTGGATAAATCTCATCTACATAAGGGAATTTTCTGAATTCTTTTGGTTCTTGAAACTTTGAGAATATCTTACAACTATGCGGACAGCCGTTGTGGAAGATAATCTTATGAGGGATACTGCAGGGAATTCGATTACTTCTCATCAACACTGAGTCCCCTAATCAAAAATTTCCCAACTTATTAGGACTAACATTAATTTCTAAGCATGAACGAAAACGAAGTAAATTTACACTGATTATTCATTTAATCCAATAATAAAGCTGGAAGAACATTCCCACAGTTGCACATATGGTAAAGTTTTTTTTCGAAATCAAATAAAAATATCAAAACGTTGTCCCGTCGAACTAATCCGTTATTGGCTTCTGATGGCACCGATCATAAACCACTATATACTTTGCTTGAAATTTATGGAATTTTACAGGATTCCTTCCTAAAAGCATTCCATTTCAATTGATAGGATGTAAATTCATTCTCCCTTCCATCCTTTCAATGTTTTTTAAACTTTCTACTTCGGAAATGTTCATATCCTAACGCTCCCATTGCTAGGACCACT
>NW_018108193.1:261490-267404 GCF_000183805.2 Loa loa
TAATAATAATTAATAATAATTAATAATAATAATAATTAATAATAATAATTAATAATAATAATTAATAATAATAATAACAATAATGATATTAATAATAATAACAATAATAATAATAAAAATAATGATAATAATAAAGTGAGCGAATGGGCTCAAAACAATTTAAATATATCGATAGAGTATTGGAAGTGCCTGCTTAATAATTTTATGAGATCGGCTAACAAAATATGTATACAATTAAGAAGCTTACTGTGTCAGAACTTTTTGACATTTCCCACGAACTGCCCACATCAACTGTGCTTTATCCGTTTTTTTCCAAGATTCCCTGTCAAGTTCTGTCCCATCAGTATGCACTATAATGTGCACTTCATCGTCCATTTCAGTCATGCATATTTCCACACCTCTGAAAAATGGCTCCTTGTTTTATAAGGTGCGGCTTTATCAGCATTATTTCAACGACCATGCAAATGATTCACATTCACATATGCGATAAAGTTCATCAACGAATAAAATTGCATTAAAAAGAAAATCCTCTTTACATTTCATTTTATTGTATCGATTAGTTTATTAAGCAAAAAATTAACAAAATTTTCGATCACTTGGACTGATATTATCCCTAATCATTACAAAATGATAGTCGGAAAAGTGGAGGAAAGATTTTACTTTAATCTGCTGGCAGCGGTAAGATTTGATTCAAAGGATAATCGCGGTTGATTATCACGACAATGAAAGGATAAGGTACAGTCTAAATCGGTAGCTGCTCGCATAAATACTGCCAACGATTCAGGATCAAATATTGAAAATCTTAAAATTTATCGCTCTTGATAAAGTTAAAAGTAATTATTAGAAAGAAATCTTTTGTAATCAGATATCCGAACAGTAATTCTTAGCAAAAAAGAAAAAAAGAAATATCTATTGTTATATAAGTTAGTAAAGTTATCAACGATGTGAAAAAATAACTACCAATAATGAAGATTATGTAAATGTTTATTCTTCCTTATTCATCGTTTTAAACTCTAAAATTTCTCCTTACCACTTTTATATCGCTCGTTTACAAGTTCATGTTATAAACTTTTTGCAACTTGATTTAAATGATATTGTAGTAGGGGGTGAAATACTAGTACTAACTTAATGAAGCACCGAAATTTACCTGAGCTTCCACTATGACGTCCTACAATTCATCAATATTTATCATTGACTATATTGAAAATTGTAAATGAAAAGAGTATATCACAGGAATTGCAAATAAATGAAAATTGATGGATTAGAAATTTTTGGAATTTATAAGATCAAATTAGATACTGTAGTAGTGTGAAGAATAATGAAAAGCATACGAATCTAAAAGATGTGGCAGCGTTGAACTGACAGATGAAGCAGACTGATTAGCAGCAATTAAACGATTATGAACAGATGATAGTAAACAGTTTGAAGCATTCAGTGCTGCTGCAGATATATCAGCACTGTTGTATCCACCATTACTATTCTGAAACTTAATTGTATAAATCATTTCACCCTAAAATAATCTTAATATCCGAAATAATCTTCTATCTAAAATAATCTTATTACCTAAAATAATCTTCTTAATACCTAAAATAAGATTCATTCCTTCAGATTCATTCCCCCGAAGACCATTAAAGTGAGAAATTAACTTTTAGATTGTGCTGTCAGATACTGTCAATTGTCAATTAAACACATCATTTTTGGAGGCTTTATGAAATCAACAAAAGAACTACTTATGCCGTTCACCAAAGAGTCGGACAAGATACCATCACCCATCTTAGTAATTATCTAATCATCACATCGCACTAGTAGTATATTCATAATAAAAATAATACCTCTAACTTCCCGCAAAGTGCTGAACAACGATGATCAGTACTCCCAGTATAACCAGCAGTTATATTGATTATTTCAGATGTATGTGGAATAGATGACAAAAAGTTAAGTGCTTTCTGCAAGTATACAGGTAGGTTGAAGACAATGTTAATGAACATTAGTCACCGCACTGACAAGTTTCGAAAATTTTTTAAAATTTAACTAATAAAAGGGAAAAAATAGATGAGAGGAGAAGCAAAAGGCAAAAGTAATGAAAAAGAAAGTTAATGAAGAAAGATACATACCTCCTCAGTGCTGCGATCCGATTGTGCAAATGTTGGAAGAGCTGCATTTAAACTATCACCATCATAAGTACAATCATTGATCGAATTGTGATCAATATTTTTTGAATTTGTTGAACGGCCGTTTGAAACCAACAATGAACGATTACGCTTGATGTACGGTTGAGTTGGCATCTGAAATTGTGGCGCTTTCTTCGTCGCAAATTGTTTGAATTTAAGATATTTAATATATTCAAACAAGAATATTGAAAGAAAGAGGAAGAAAGAAGGTGACGAATTGTATTTAAAAGGTAATAATTTTAAGAAAGGACCAAAATTATTCCAACCAAAGGAAAAGAATCTGCTGATGAGTCGTCCAGTTGTCCAGTGGCCGACTGAGCTTCTTGCGATTTATCACAAAGGATACCGACCCGTTGCTCAAGCCAATTCTGGGTTGTAATGATCCCACTCGGATCCAATTCATCCAGAGATGCCATTTCTATCCGATTTACTTGAGGTCGACTGTGATCTCGAACAGCCTGCTGTTGCAGGACAGTCCAATCTCGACCCTTGAAATGTATCGCTCGCAAATGACCCCACATCGTCTTCGTTGAGCTATCTTTCCGTTTCAAAACCTTTGCGCAATGGACACAACGTACATTACCGTCGGATAAGCGGAAGAAATGCTTCCAAACACTTGACGGTTTGAATTTTTGTGATTTCCGCTTCTTCGTTGCACCATTCTTCACGTTATCAGAATACTGATTTTCGAGAATGTTCACGGTTGAGGACGTCAACCGCGCCAACATTTCTACTGAGTACTCACCAATGTTACTTGAACTCAACATATTATTTCCACTATCAACTTCCTTCTCTTCATCCATAATCATCGTAGGACATGATGTAGGGAGGCTAGAAATTTTCGCCGATAATAGACTTTTTTTGCAATCTGCGACAGAACTGTCAATACCATGATGACCGCCATTATTCTTTTTAGCGTTTACACAATCTTCAGGACGTAAAACATTCACGCTTGTAGAGAAAGATTCGTTGCGACTCTCCAGCATGGTTATTTCTAAAACATTCTACTATCAAAAACAATTTTTAAATACGATATACGTAGTAAATAACAAGTATGCTAAAAATATTCCCCCACAGTATTATAAAAACAGAAGCAAAGGTAATTATAAAACTTTAATATAAAACTATATATTTCAATAATATGAAAGTTTCTTAACTCCTGACTACACTTAACCCCGCCGAATGGTTCATTAACGGAATGAACTACTATTAACTCAGACCCTCAATTTACGTGTTTATGTGTGGTGATGATTTACAGTGAGGACAGGAATGAATGAAAGAGAGTGTGGAATGACCTAAGTACCGCTCTCCTTTTAATTGAAGCAATTGGGAGTCAGTTAAGGAGAGGATTCCGAAGATTATCCAACACTTTTCGTCAATCTTATTTCACCTATTCTTCGTTTTGTTACTTGATATGATGCGACATGACGTGACATAACGTGATATGTAAAGTTTGCTATCAGGATGATAACTCAGAAAATGATAATTCTATCAAAACTAATACGAAAATATCAATCCCAACTAACTTAAAAATTTTTAGTATGAAAATAACATTGTATAGTACAGCTTTGAGGAGAAAAAGAAAGAAAGAAAAATCACAAGATTTGTTTTTATTTGTACATTTTTTAATTATAAAGAGATTTATGCGAACTCCCTTGATGACAACAAAGTATAATTTGGTTCGAAGTGTTAAAAATTAGCTTGAATTTTAATACTCAGCAATGATAAATGTTTCATGGTAATGGAAGGATGAGAAGAGGTAATCAAGTGAGAAGTCACATTCGAAGTGGACAAAGTAATGGTCTTTGATGGAAGGAGGACGATTTAGGGTTTGATATGGAAAAGTAACAGGAGATGAAAGAGAAAGGAAACTCCATTAACATTGAAAATTTAATGTTATGATATTAGCAGAGAAAAACACAATCCAAATTTAGCTCCCCTCTCGCCCTTCTCCGCCCAACATTGATCTAGAAACCCCTGACCTTTGCCATCGATGCCATAATGGGCGCAATATCGGCGGCTGTATAAGCAGTAATATATCTTGAAATCACTTTCGAGGATAATTTCAGTCGTTAAGATATGGTTCACTCAAAATGGCATCTTTAATGTTACTGGAACAGATACACATTGACCTGCGACAGGGGAAAATTCAGATGTACTACTTTAACTGAAGGGTTCACTTCAACGGAAAGGATTGGGATGATGAAATAAGGGAAAGATACTAATTAACTGACTGATTTACAACTGTATTCCAGTGAGATAGGATTTGAAAAGTAGCTCGAAATTTTAATTCAAGTTTACAATGGCCATCCCGAAATATGACATTCCAATAAATACAAACACATACATAGAAGTTCACATCTTCCTATCTGGAAAGCTAAACTTGAAATCAATCCTAAGAAAATGATAAATAAAGACTAGATGACTCAACAAAGTTAACTGCCGGAATAACAAACTTATAATGACAATCGATTATATGTCATATCATCTTCGGGTTTTTCAAAATTTCCTAATTCCCTTTTTCAGTTTTTAGCTTAATTTCAGCTAATTTACATTCTCTGTCATGAACCAATATCATTTAAAGTGACCAATGTCCGAAAAAGAAATACACAATGAGAGAACCAATGAAGTTTACCCAAAAAAAAAAACTAAACCAAAATGAATAAAATAAATGAGAAATTCACAAATCATATCAGGAAAGAAGATGTGCAACAAAATGAAAAACAACAAGAGAATGAAAATGAAAAGTAACACAATACCAAGGGAGCTTTTCCAACTTTCTTTCTCCCCTTTTCCCTTCTTTTTTTTTTCGAAATTTCTGATATCAGTAAATAATCAAAGTGAATAAAAAAATAATAAAAAAAATAATAGTCTAAATTACCGTGCCGTGCAACTCCTATTGTTTTAGCAATATATTGTAGAAGCATATAAATGCATTTATATTTGAGAGAAAATTAAAATTTGATATTTACTCATTTTATAAAACTATTGAATTATATAGAAAAGAAATGTTTATCCGGTGAAATTTAAATCAGTAATTGAGAGGAAATCTGATAGGATTACAGGAGCAACTGACCTTGTCTCCAAATCAAGAAAAGATGTACTTTTTGAAAAATGCACACTATAATACCAATAACTACCAATTCTACATCTCTCATCATTCATTCTCATTATCAGTCCTATTGCTTGAATCATCCTACTCCATCCTTTACGTGTATCAAGATATGCCGGGAATTTACCAGAGAATAACACTCTGAAATTAACGTTTTTCTTCTTTTTTTCTTAATGAAATTCTTCATTTAATTACAATTCATTTTCTGGAATAATGAGTAAGACACAGTTTATAACAAATATCAAAGAGAGTAGTAAGTGATATATCCCATTCTTATCTAAGATGATAACGACGCATCTTAAATTAAGCAAAGCACTAAACTAAACATAATTATATCTAAGTTTTGGTTGCTAATTGGCTTTCCAACTATTCACAATAAGTTTAATCAAATTTTCACTTAACTTTTTCTTAACTATATTGTTAGCAGTGTTATCAGTTATTGCCAACAACATTCCAAAACACTGAAATAAATAATGAAACCAGATAACTGCTATACCTTTAGTGGTGCAGATGAACGAGGACACTGCTAAAGCAGCTGCTATCCATGGACAGAAAACCTTGAAGCAATTAATTTCAAATATTTTACTTACATGAATTCTACTTTATATATACATTATATATATATATATTA
>NW_018108193.1:267727-276576 GCF_000183805.2 Loa loa
ATATATATATATATATATATATATATATATATATATATATATATATATATATATATATATATATATATATATATATATATATATATAGTGATATTAACAAGTTATGTGTTGAAAGTTGATCGGAACCATTGCATCACTAAACAGATAAGAATGAGTCGCTATCCAATTATCACACCTTATCGAATTTATGCTGAGGAAAAGCTGGTAGTGAGGAAGGGAAAAAGAAATAAAATGATAGTTTAGAATATTGGTAACCCAAGAAACCCTTAGGCTTAGTTCGATGATATGATAGTTAAATCCCTTCCAATCAATCTATTAGTGGTTTTATCTGTTAATAATACTTCATTTGAATTGAACAATTTCTAATAATTAGATAATTTTAATTCCACGATAGTTGAGATGGTGTTGTAAAAGATGAAACTATCTTAACAAGCGATATGCTTTTGTATAATTTTTGAAAATTAGAGGGGTAGGCGGGAGGAAAAAACTGAGATGAACAGCATTAATCAACTTTGAATATTTTTTCTTCTAGTGGTTAGCTTGCTTGCCTGTACGCTTGTTTGCTTAGTATCTGCCATTTTGAGAGGAAACACGTATGTCTCGGATATAGCAAAATGACAAATGGAACTTGAGTAATTCATTTGGTTCCTTTAATAGATGACATTGAAATCAATAATTTAACAAACTAATTTAATTGCTATTCTGTGAGGAAAATACTCGAAATACGGAATGTCACAGCTGTGATACTGTCAACTGAAATCCAGTGAAATCGAAACTTGATCAAATCATCATAGTCGGAACGATTAAATTATATTCGATATGGCATCGAAAGTTTGCCACGTTGCTTAAAATATATTTGTAATGTTTTTGAAGTTATATCTAAACAAATTGAAGATTCTAAAGGAAGTCAACCTTCAATCAAACTGCGAAACGAAATATTTGTGATGAATAAATGAAATAACTTTATAAAAAGATACAACCTCTGGATCAAAAATTTTATAAGATCATAAGCAATAAAATTATCATCAATTCCGTCTTAACCTCACAATAGAATGACACGTAAAGTATTAAATCAAAACAAGGTGGGGTCTTTTTCAAGGGAATTCGGGATGTTTGTTTCATGATAGGGTAAAAAGAGAACATGATAAGTTGTATTACTTGATTATGATGATATTTACGAGTAATATCAGATCATTATCAATTACTACACTAATCTATTAGCAAATTCCTTGGATGTGGTTAAGGAACAAGAAGAAAATGAATCAGTTCTTTGACGATTCACATTTCCGCTCAGTTATTTGACCAATTCTATTCTGTCATTCATGTTCGATAACCAAAAATTATCCTTTTGTCAATTTGAGAAAACTTCATTTAGAGTAAATATCATTTACATTCAATCGCAATGATGACGTTAGCGGCAAATTAAAACAGTAGAGAGTTGATGCACTGGATAAGTAAAAGGAATCATGTCCTGAATGATGGCATTGATATTAGGGACATAGTTTTATATAGTTAGACTAGCCACACAAGTAAACTTAACTGATCTGATCAATAGCCTAAACATAAAATACTTATCATTTGCTAGGTTCAGTGTCATTTCTTAGAATATCCAAAAGCCTTTAACTGGAATGGAAACCTTTGGAAGTACTAGCAGTTATGACAACTCAAGATTTAACGAAACAAGGTGAGGGGGAGGAAAGGGGAGAGGTGGTAGTAGTATGCAATTTCAAAACAACACATACGTAGGCGGGGGAAGGAGGGGGAGGTTAAAGCAACCAGCCATCACTAACACCCTCCTTCCCATCCATCCACACACCCTTTTGAACATCGGACGGGACGGGACGGGGTGGCAAGCAACACACTCGTCCATCTACGCGTACACACACACACACACACACATACACACACATACACATACACACACACGCACATACACACACACATACACACACATACACACATATTCAGATGCTCTCTGACTGAGCGATCAAGAGGGGTTAGGGTGGGAGGAGGTGACAGGGAGGGGACAACCCCGCGGGGCCATCCCATTTTCGCCAGAATGGCAGAGTAAAGTGAACCCCTTCTACAAATATTTATATAACCCCCATCCCCCCCCTCCCGCATTACCATTAGCCGGACATACCCGCGTGCTACCCACCTATTTATCCACCTACCCATCCAGTATTTCCTCTTCACATCACGTTACGCCTCCTGATCTCCTGTCACTTTCATCGCTGTCTGAGCATTTCCTCCTCTTCCTTTTCCTCTTCCTCCCCCCTCCGCCTCCTCCCCCTTCCTCCTTCTTCCCCTCCTTTACTTCTCTTTCTTCACAACCCCGTTTAGTAATCATGTTTGGACCTGGAAAGAAGGGTAGGGAAATGGGCGGATGGATGGAAAGGAAGCATTCTTCCTGCCTTACCTTCATCTCTTCCCCCTCCCCTCCATACGATCGTCTGTTGTTATCGGAGCCAAAGAGCATCATAAGCCCAGGAATACGTCAGAGCCAGTTGAGATACCAGAAGAAAACCCCTTCCCTACCCTTCCCTCCCACATCTTCGCAGCCACCTACCATCCTACGAGGGTCTGTTTCCGGATGCACCACCCGTCTTCATCGATCCGAAAACTGCGCGTAAAGCTCTATCGCAACTTCCTAATAGTGAACACGGAGGATGACGAGGGGTCTTCAGGCTCTTCCTGGGAGACAACTCGCTTCCAGGCAAAACGGTCCCCTCCAATTTCTTCTTCCTCTACCCTTTCCCTCTTCTCCAATTCTCAAATCTTTTCAGTTATAACCAAATACTAATCCCCTCTTCCCCCCTTCCTGCTTATTGCCAACAACATTTGGAGAATAATCCATTGTAGCGGTTATTGCCTGTCCATTTCACGGTCCTATTTCTTCAAACTATCTGTAATAAAACACAATGTCACATGTTAATTTCATCAGTAATGACAATAAATAAAACTTACAGAAGCAAGTTTGGCTGAGAATTGCTGGTAGATGCCATCAGATGTGATGATGTTTCAGGTGTATCTTCGGGTCATTCGGAATTCGATGGTCATTGTGTCATGCGCATTGCAAACGGAACACTTTGCCACTTGCACTCTGCAAGTCTGCAAAAACATATTACTTAATCTAATTTTTGCTTACTTGCACAGAATTATTTATAAAATTCGATTGATTTATTTCACAAATGTCATGTGTGATCAATCGATATGTTGACATTGCTTGAACTTTTCATTTTCGACATTATTCAAATATGATCCGATGTAAATACACTTAATCATATCAGCGTGGCTACTTCTCACTCAATCTTTCCACCATCAACATATCAATATCTTTGGAAGACAGGCAACAAGTCTTTTCTTGTGATTACGAATAGATGATACGTGATATCTACTATGGGCGGATGTTATGTATCTCCGAGGGATCTCTCTCTCTTTTGACATATTAAAGAACAAATGTACTGGTTATTCAGCACAACATACTTGTTTGGTCATATATAAAGTTCTGACCGATGGTTTGATCTTGATAGTCTATAAATGAAAGTATCATTTCGGGTTTTATCAAGTTACTAGGATGAAACGTAGTTCAAATTAGATCTTGTAAGAGAATTCATGTTGTTTGTATTCACGTTGTTTATATGCTTAAGTCTTATGTCTCCTAAGATTTACTATACATCATGTGTACGTCTGCCTCCCCTTATTACCTGTGCTTCATAAGCATCGTTAGCATGCATATATCGTCAATCATAGATAATGAACGGAATGTAACGTTGAAAGATAATAAACTTGAATGTAATCTTTTTGGAATTAAGTTAACTTGAAGAGGTGGACTGTCATCCTTTTTATCCCTACTTTGGTTGATTTGGAAAAGTATTAAAAAGTAACTAGTCAAAAAGCGAAAATTTGCGAAAGATTTTTTGACTAATACAATATTATTAGAAGCAGTTGATTTTGCCTGTATAGTTTGATATTTGAATTGAGAAATGTTCCATAGTACTAATGGTAATTAGTTAAAACGATAATCTGTTAAGACTTATAGATTTGGCCGACTTTAAAATGAGACTGTCTTCTTGTGCGATCAATTTTGGATTGATAAAAATTCAAGTGAAAATTGATTGCCTGTCTTTTTTTAACAAGTAAGAGTTTGTGCAATCATATCTATACTTCGGTCAAAAAAGAAAAGGCAATAATTTCAATTAAAACGAACAATAAATTGTCAATTCTAGAAGGACTCGTCATTTCACATTTTTCTCATCTGTTTGTCACTGTTGTACATCTTTGAAATATTCCAATCATTATCATTCCTATCTTAAATCACTTGTTTTCACTGAACATCATTTCCAGGTGGAAAAACCGGCTGTGCGATTCAATATTTTACTAATCTTTTAAAGATATAAAAAAATGTGAGAAATTTCTGAACTGGTAAATTTGAGTAAGGAAGAGGAATTTTGCAAGCCATGGATTTCTGCTTGTTAAATTTGAGTAAGGAAGAGGAATTTTGGAGATTATGGACTTTTACTGAAAAATGAAATATTGCAACAATTTGTACTGTGCAAAACTTTGTAATACACTATTGTTCTAAAATATGAAGAAAATACATCGAAAGAAAGAGCATCTCAATAACTTGATATTGAAAAATACATCAACAAAGCTTAAATGATAAATGATAAGCATATCACTGTTAGCTAAATTGTAAGCTTCAATAAATGAGAGAAATATCACTTTCAAGAGTACCTAGTGTTCATATAATTGAGGCGAATCGAAAGGATCAACAGCGCTTCTTCCGCAGAATCAGCTTCTTATCTTTGATAAAGAAGAATTGAATGAATTATTAATCTGATATGCAAATGATATTTTGTTGACGTTTTATAATGATAAAAAAAGAAAAAAGCAGAACAGAAATACGGTCCGCACAATGATAGCTTAAAGAAGATTGCTTTGTTCTCTCAGTTGAATGCTTCAGAAAACAATTCATTCCAAAGTTTCTGTGGTAAATGATAATGAAATCATTTCAAATGTAATTAAATTTTTCGGAACAACAAATCTGTACTTTTGGAAAAATAAAACTTTCATAGAATGCTAATCCAAGCATTGTTGTAAGTTAGCATTATAAATGCTTATATGAATAAGAAAGAAACGTTCACCCTTTCCGTCGTTGTCTTTTGTATTAAATGATGTATTTTTGATTAATATCCCCATTAAAGTGAGAAACAGAATTACTTAAATTTATCGACTCATTTCATTTTTCTTAAAACTAAACTTTATATTAGAACAATAATTATCTCGGCCGTAATAAGCTCCATATTCGGAGGGTTAGGTTTTTTTTTTTATAACGCAAAATTGTTAGTTATCATTATCACTACTCTTCCTTATGCCGCTTCCGTTCATTATCAGATCATCCTTATCACAAATTGCTATTCTGATTGCTATTCTTCCCGATCATTTTAGTTGCCTTTTAAATTCTAAAAGGGTTGTGCAACGGAGCACAAAAATATTATCATTGATAAAAGCTGATAAAAAAGAAATTAGGCAAAGCAGAAACAAAATGAACGATGAGAAAGGTAATATTAGACCAATGAATTTTGATGTTACTTAATTCGGAAGATGAAAAAAAAATATGACAAGGAGACGAAAAAAGGCACGGAAAAGAAATAATTTTTTTTTAACCCTTCACCTAATCTTCTTAAATTCTTAAAAAATCCCCAAACAGGATACATTTTTTTCCTTCTAACATTCTTCATCCATGGACTTGACAAAATTTCGTTTGTTGTTTAAATAACGATTATTGATTGCGACTCTAAAATTTACTCCAGGACTTTATTGTTTTCGTACATCAAACATATTTGTAATCTAGTTATTTTGCATGCATTTAGATTAAATGATCTCCACGGACACCTTCTTCCACGGGGGAAAAACTTTCATGGCCTAATGAGGTTGTGAGTTAAGCTAGTGATTGCATATGCCTTCGATAGAGTCTCCCGTGCCAGACAAGTCTCAACTGAAGGGTTGGATAAAGTATGTTCACGGATAGGGCTGGTTCGTTAGTCCACGGTCAATCATCCAAAACTAGCCAGATGGAGCTCGTTTAGTCCTGTAAGACCAACCATTTCAGAGAACGATTTTTTAACTAAACGTATGTTCTAAGGACTTGACTGCCACCCTCCTAGCTTGCAGCCTCTAGCAGACGAACCTTAGGAATAAAAGATGGGGTCCAATTCCGCTCACGCTGAGCCTAACTAACAAATTTATTGCGCAAGCTCGAAGGATACATTCACATTTTTAGTGTTTGCAGCAAGTGTGGGCAGAGCCTTTTCTAAATCGTTCGCAAAGTCTAGCCATGATGATAATGATGAAGTTAATTGAGTTAATTGATGTGATGTCAATTAGTGAACTTAAATAATACATTAATTAATCAATGTGTATCTAACTTACCAATTATGCATTGTACTGTAGTGTATAATGAATGATTATATGAGATGTTTAACTATATAATTATAAGATTTTATATAATGACTATAAGACATTTCGTCATTTCAAATTTCATCTAAACTATAAATTACAGTATACAAATCTACTATTCGACTTACTACTTAAAATGTGCCATAAAAGCCAAGTGCTTTAACCTATTTTAAATCATATAGATGACAGTAGATGACAAATAATCAAAAGATGATGAATAATGAATGTTGGTGATGAAGATGATGAATGATTTTTTTCTAATGAATGATGAATGTTCTTTTATATTAGAATGTTGATCAATTTGCCATAAATAAGTTTCATCTTTATTTTAGTATTAATTACGTAATTAACATAATTAACGACATATCTCATATCCAATTCATTTTTACAATCAATATTTGATGTTAATTGTTTCCATTAACAGCTTAGCTTCGAACAATCCATTTGAATTACACGAAGGATTTATTATTTTTGAAATGCATTACATTCCTAGCATTTTGTAATACTAAGCGTCAATCGTAGTTGGCGAAATCATCACTGATTCAAAATCAGACACTGAATGTAAATTTGAATTTAACAAAATGGAACCAATCATAAGTAAGTTTTTAAGATACACCATGGTTATAGTAAACACTAATCACAAAGAATACTGAAAAGATGTTATCACTCTTCACATCCCATAATTAACAACACTCATTTGCTGGTACTAAAATATCTCAACTGCTTCTTTTAGTAAATTGTCTCAAATTTACTAAAAGGATTAGTAAATGATAAAAATAATGTATATACGAAATTTTAAAGTCCAATTTTTATTAATTTTTAGAAGGGAACAGTTATATTAAATCAAGGAATTTGTTTTCATTCATTTTTCCTTTTAACTGATCAATCTTAGGAAATGACTCAATTAGAGAAAAGTATGTTATGATATGAATCAAATCATTCTTCCAGCAATTACGTACCAAGAATAAATAATTTTAATCTTCTGTTTAAATATTTTTGCATTTCATTATTATTTTCTTATTCACAATCATATGATGATGTCATGTGTATGTGAACATACAAGCAACATGATAAGATCAAAATGAAAAATGATATTAATTAAATGCAATATTTGTTAGCCGTTTGCAATCGCTCAGGATATGAAGTAAATTTTCATCGTCCATTCAAGGATTATTTAATTATTTGAATACAAATGTTTGTTGATTACACACAACTGCATGTAAATTTATATGTCGCATAATTTGAAGCATTTTAATTGCAAATTTTTGAACAGCTCTTTTTCTTATAATTGAATTATTTTTCACTTTTAATCAATAACTAAGCGATTTCCTTCCCATCACTTTTAATCAACAACAATTTAATGAATGCAATTCCAATCAAATTGATAGGACTTGAAAATACTTCAAATACTAAATGCAATACAAATCATTAATAACTAGTGGTGGCTCCTGGAAATATACCACTGCGACCATTTTTTTCGGTCGCGCAAACGTCGAATGGCGTAAATGTCGTTGTGGTGCAAATGTTGCATAGTGCAAATGTTGCATGGTGTAAATGCCATATGCCCAAATGTCACTTGGCGTGAAAGTTGCGCGCGCAAATGTCGTATGTATATGGACGGTTAATTCCAACACCAGTAATGTCTCAGTTGAATTTTTAGTAACAATTTATGGTAAAAGTTCTGCAAGTTCTGCAAGCAATGCATTTCTTCCATTTTTGGCTGCTAATTAACTTGGAAATTGATTAATAATAGATTAGTTGTTGAAGATAGTTTATATCGTAAGGGAGATGGCAAGTTTAAATGATGAAATTTTAGAGAATGTTATCGGTGAAACCGAGAAAATGTTGTAAGTTGTTTTAATTAGAATTCAAAATATTTCTTAAGCAAATGATTACACAAAATCAATGAATATTTCGGTACTCAAAGTGATGAATCACTTATCCAAATCCAATTTTTCCAATTTTTTAAGCAATTTTAATTGTAATTCTTAAATGTTGGAAAGAAAATTTTTGGTTGTAAACTTTTCCCCGTCCGTTAATAGAGCTTAATGCAGTTGTAGGAATGTTGTAAAGAACTTGTCTGCAAATGCGGGAATTTCGTAAAGAATCTCTAGTCTGGCAATTAAACCAATGTGTCTGGAATGTCAAACCATTCCCATTAAAAAACTCGAGCAGTCACTCAATCCAACAGTTCCCGCAATTTCCCAATCCGACAGCTTTCTAAATTACTCAATTGGACAGCTCACGCAAGCACTCAAGGAGACAGCATAGACAGGCAGGCATTCAATTACCACAACGATTCAACGGCAGAGAAGCGACAAAATGACAGTTCAACAGCACGAGCGACAAGACTATTTGGTATGTATCCTTTAATACTTACCATATAT
>NW_018108193.1:277015-293870 GCF_000183805.2 Loa loa
AAAGAAAATTTTTGGTTGTAAACTTTTCCCCGTCCGTTAATAGAGCTTAATGCAGTTGTAGGGATGTTGTAAAGAACTTGTCTGCAAATGCGGGAATTTCGTAAAGAATCTCTAGTCTGGCAATTAAACCAATGTGTCTGGAATGTCAAACCATTCCCATTAAAAAACTCGAGCAGTCACTCAATCCAACAGTTCCCGCAATTTCCCAATCCGACAGCTTTCTAAATTACTCAATTGGACAGCTCACGCAAGCACTCAAGGAGACAGCATAGACAGGCAGGCATTCAATTACCACAACGATTCAACGGCAGAGAAGCGACAAAATGACAGTTCAACAGCACGAGCGACAAGACTATTTGGTATGTATCCTTTAATACTTACCATATATTGTTCATTTCGTTTCCATTATTGTTTCATGCGATATTGTACCATATCATATATGATCAATAAAGGTTACTGTCAACGCTATGGAGTTATAACAACAGAAAACAAACTACCAAATCTTCCATCGATAAATGTCAAATTTGATAAATTCAAAGGCATTAAGCTCTCAATCAACAAATTCCCTGCTATTATTCTTTCACGCTCCTTCTTTCTCCCATTATGCAAGAACTGAAAAACACATGAGAAATTCGGAATTACTTTTTGGAAATGGTTCATTCGTGAAACTTATTCACTGAAGACTTTAAAAATATACTTAGCCACTGGTCCGTGCATGAAGGATGAATGATGTGAAATGATTCTAAAATAAATTCGAAAATAATCTATCGATCAACAACCAGAATCCAACTGGTTCTCCCAACATGTACTTGGAACAAATTTGATAATCTTACCAAGTTGTAGTAACTGTTTGAACTCGTTTTATAATCAATATTCACCTAACTACCACCTGCAAAATAAAATGTAAAATAGTAATTTAAAAGCAAAATTTGCCTGAAGTAATGCAGAGGAAGTTACATTGCAATAATGCAACACTTATTCTTGACGGGATAGATTCTTTATCCGATTCCTTTTCAACATTAATTTTTATTACTAAGGAAGCAAACCTTTGGCAATCCAAGTGATTAATTCTGGCAAATTTCATTTTTTACTTACTTTTCTACACCGTTTCGTAAGCAGAAGTTAGATTAATTGATTACATGAACAATGCCATTATAATCTTTATCATCATCATCATTCATGGCAATAGTTTAAGTGTATGGCTACAAAGTGATAAGGATATTATATTTTTCCTTGCTGATTGTAAGAAGAATCATTCAGACCATATCGGCAAAGTGAACAGTAATATGCAAGTGTTCAAAGAAACCGACAAAATTCAGAAGATGCTTCATACCAATTTTTAGACATACAAAAAGAAAAAAAAATGTTTCGCTGACAACCTTCTCATTCTATCATCGCAATATTTTAAAATTAAGAGAGTTGAAAAATCATGAAATAAACAAAAATTGATTCTGGATACCTTTTTGAGGATACCTTTCTCCTGGATACCTTTTTTGGATATTCTGGACATCTTTCTTTGCCCATCATTTTAGTATGAGAAAATTTTTTTGATAGCCAAAGCGAAAGGTCAAAGATACGGTACCGTGAAAGATATGGCTCGAATTACCGATAGTTCACGGATTACCATATCGAAATACGACTGTTTTGATTAAAATACCCCATTTTATAGATCTATTACTTATTACGATTTGATGTCAACAAGCGGTGCAACAGAATTATCCTAATGACTTCAATATTCTCAGGCAACTAATTGTCTGTCAAATAAGTGAATTGAAACACGTACAATCAAAGAGGAAATGTTTGGAATATGTTGAAATGTTTAATCAGAAAAACTGGAAGACGCAAAACTTAAATTTTTTCCTCAATGAAGGAACGTAGGTTATCAAGAGGAAAGAAAAAGGGATGAAATATGAGCCAATTTAGAATATTTTGGCTATCAAAAAAAACGTGACTAAAAATAAAAAATAGGTCTACCGGTGTAGCGATAGTTCAGCTCGATTTGGTTTACTTTTTACCATTTTTTTGCCATTTAAAATTATACAAATCATATCGAAGTTTCTGGAATCTCTACTTTTTTCCCTCTTACCCGCAGTAAATAAAGAAACCGTTTAGTAGTACAAAAACGAAGTTGTGCTAAAATGAGATCGTACGGGCTAATTTACAGCTGATAAGGTTATTAATAATTACGCTTTACTTCCATACCCTTTAATTTATGTCGAGGTTTTTTGCGAACTATCAGTGCTAAAGGTTGTATATTCGTGACTATTTTGATGAGGAGTTCGTGAAGCTTTGAACTACTTAAATATCACTGATTACTTCAATATAGCACATGGCAAAACTTTTGAATACTGCGAAATTCAACAGAAATCAAAGTTTGGAACGAAATTATCGAATATTCTGACTAACCAGGCAAGTTTATTGAAAAACGAGAAATAAAAACCATCAAGGTGAAGAAGAAATTATGGATACTGATTCTAATCTTTATGATTTTCATATATAAAGTCTTTTCCAAATATTTATTTATGACCGAGACGGCAATACTTTGACGCATGGCATTGGATGGATTGCCCTTACCCAATATAAAATACGGATAGTGATAAGAATACAACTACATCCGATGCTTACAGAAGCTTTAAAATCATTATTGCAAGAATTTTTTAAGAATATTTCACACAAATCTTTCCATCCAAGCATTTCTGACTGATTAACAAAATAAGATACTAACTTTTGTGTATATTCAGGTGAGGGAAATTCAAGTGACTGTATGGATGACCCATTCAAACAAAACTTTGCCAATCGAAAGACAAAATTCATTCATGAACAGATATTGCAAAGGATGTGGATGTGATACTCACTCGAGTGACCCTGTATCCAATGATAGCATTATTCCATTCAAATATACCATAATAATAAGTAGCTCAATAACAGTGTTTAGATTACGTGATTAGCCTCAATGTTTCCGTGGGTTGCAAAGCAGCAAAGATGTAAATTCTAAAGAATAGAAACACAAAAAGTATTTTGATAGTCTTTTGAAAACATCCAAAAATTGAAGTTTGTAGAGAACCGACAAAAAATTGCAATTAAAGATTGGAGATCCTACTCATACGACAACAAGGACATAAAACATTTTTTTGCGTTGTTATAAAAGTATATACTTTTGCATTCAGTTTAAATAAGGATTATCAAGTCCCTTAAAAATACCATTTCTGAAGATATTACGAGTGAGGTAATCAAAAACAGCCGGATGACTACTCAGTCCATTGAACACTATTCTTTGTCTACTGGTAAACGAAGATCGAAGCATGAACATCAACTGTTGATGAAACAAATCAAATGGGCAACCATATTCTGTTGCCAAACGCACCTGTAGGATAATCAGTCGTTTCAGTAACAACATTTTAAAAAATTAAGAAGTCATAAATGCGGACAACATTAATTATTAATTAAGAAATATGTGAACTGAGATAAACCAAATAAACATAGATGAACGTATACGTTGAATGACTTCACTGACCACAAGAATATGCAAAAGATGCAATAAAAAAAGAAAAACAATCATACCCAATCCGCAACACATTGCTTCGGAGTAGAAGTGTAACCAGCGAACATAGCTGGGTTTTCTAACAAACCATTTGCCGACATTACACCTGCAAAATGACCATTACGACACACTGGATTTTGGTCTTCCTATTACAATTTTCTTGGCATGATGTTAGGGGCAAAAAGTTTACAGAACTCAGAAAAATAAATTGTTGTTTGTGGAAATATGTTAAATTTATATAAAAAAGAGAGTTAGACGACGCAACATGATACACTTTCCAGATTATTAATAGGACTTCATCAAGCAGTCAATGCAAAAAAAAAGACATTAAAGAGATTGAAATTACTGCACAAAAGCACAAAGGTGAATTGCATTTACAATAAATTTGAAGTAAAGAAGTAAACTTCGAGTCGTCTTTGAATTATTTCGACATTTAAGAACTGCAAAACATAGAATGAATGGTTTGATGTAAAACAACCATTCTCGTGAATTGTTTTCCAACTTAGGCAAATTGTTCCTCTGATTATATTTATGGAAATTGTTATAAACACTAACCATCAACTCCCGTATATTTTACAACTTGTAGTGCTTGTTCATAGCTTTTGATATTTCCATTAGCAATTACTGGGATTGATAGACTTGATTTGATCAACTTGATCATTTCATAATCTGCAGGTTCCGATCGTTGTTCAGGTGTGCGCCCGTGCACTGTTATAAATGAAACACCGGCTTTTTCTGCTTGACGACAAGTTTCTAAAGTCAACTGGCGATTTGTTTTTAGTCGAATTTTGATAGAGACCTGAAATATGCAACACGTCAACCTGTACAATAGAGTCATTACTATTAGTTATGAATTCCCAGTAGATCAACATTACAGTGAAATCTGGTTTTGAAATCCGTCGACGTGCAGTTGCAACGATATCAGCGATTCGTTCGGGATCTACTAATAAACTTGAACCATATCCTTCTTTCATAACATCTCGTTGTGGGCAACCGCAGTTCAGATCAATACCCCGAGAATACCTGAATGAGTATTATATTAATAGCAATATCATCTTGTGTTGCTTCGTTTAACCAAATTGGTCATATCAAAAGCCTATAGGTTCCGTTGTTCGTTATAAAAATATTGTTATAAATGAAACATTGTTATAAATGGTGTAATGTTATAAATGAATCGTCTAGCCAAAGCGTACTTTCAAAATGAGAATATGACGTAATACCTGCTTATAAACATCGCTGCTGTGAAAAACTCCTCTGGATTATTGGTAGCAAACTGCACAATAGTTGGATTGTCACCTGCATAAAATAACCTATAAAGTAACTCACTGAGTTAACCTTAGATCAGCAATCTGAACTCAGAAATCACCAAAAAATATTAAAAAAAGATCCGAGTAAAAAATAGTAAATAGTAACAGTAAATAATATAGCAGCGTAAAACCGAGCAATGTTAACATCAATTTGCAATCGCTTACTTGCTTCAATACAAAATGTTCAAGTATTTCACATTTCTTATAAACTGAAAGGTTGTTTCTAAATTATCGAAAAGACTGAAATAGAATATTACTGCTGTCACAACGAACCTGGACAAGTACTGAATTCGGCAGATCGACATTGTTCCGAGGCAATAAAATGTTTCGCATAGATCATGGGTGTGAATGCAACATCCACTGCATACAATCGAACTAACATTCGAAATGGCAACCTAAACAAAAGTAAACTGCTTCTTATACAACAAATAATACTTTACGATTTCTTGTGACTAATCCTATTCACCGCTGCACTTATTTCATTTTTCATTTGGCTTTTTAATCTGATTTCTTCAATCATTCAACAGCTAGGATCCGATATAGATAGGGACCGTATATTCATCTCACTCAAAATTTGAATTTCCTAAACTGAAAATAATTCGGCTTTAACAATCTAATCTTTTCCGTAATTCATCTCGGCTAAGTATACAGATTTCGTCTGTCTTTAATACCAGGTTTGACATATTTCAACTCTTGCGATGCTTAAGGCATCATTTTACACATAACGTATTCACCAGCGCAGCAGACGTTTCACATTCTTCTAGGAAAGTGATAATGTAATCAATATGAAAGATGATAACAATCAGCAGAAAGACAAGAGACAACATACTCAGCACAGAATTGATGGAGAAATTAGAATGAATGTAAATTTACAAGTATATGTACCTGTAGATTTACATTAATCAGGGAATTGAGAACATATGTCAAGGGGAATAAAGAGCTTACTTCGAATATCGCACCATCGGTGCAGCGACAAATACAGGTATGTCACCATCGACATGTGTGTCTTTGGTGATATCCTTCCCTTCAACACTTTTTCCACTTAACAAATCGTACAATCGACCTTTCATCACTAAAATCACAGAATAATCTGTATGATAAAAGTATACCAAAGCAATCAGCAACTCAATAGCAATTATCAAATCATTTCGGAATCTATTACATCTAGCAGTCAGACATTCAAGATCCAAGCTATTTTCAAATTAATTTATTGTCCTGTAATTTTGCTTGACATTTACAGTGACAGTTTGATCGCTACACCGAAAATTTGATCCTTAAACCAAGGGTTTGATTTTTACATCGGTAGTTTGACATCTAAAGCAACAGCTTGATATCTAACGCTTGATCTCACAAACAACAACTTCATCTCTATATTGATAGTTTGTTTCTTTACAGTAACGGCTTGATTTTTATACCAATAATTGGTCTCCCTATCAATAGCTCAATCTCGATAAAAGAAGACAATTTGAATCAAACATAAAAAGTGGGTAGTATCAAGAGTTCCTCTCACCAATTCGAAGGTGAACTGCACCGGAATGCTGAATTTCCAGGGATTCCTAACATCCATGTTTTCATCCAACTAGAGGTATTAAGATTCTAACCAGTTTAAATACCTCAGCACCCATAACTAGTCAATTCCCGGTATGCTGGTATCGAGAATTTTGTCAGTTTGTAAAATGCCGAGGAACGATATTTTTCGTTACGTCTTCATCAAGATGATACAGGTTGTGACCGACTATGATATTGCAGTAAATCACTCTGCTACACGCAGAATTCAGGAAGTTCTGGGAGGAGTCGGAGTGTTGCGACGTGTGGGTTTGTAACATTTCTTCGTTGATGCGTGTCTTTTATTGCCCTGTAATACTCGGCATATTGTTATCTCATCGTTAACTTATATAAAATTATGTATAGCAGAATAAGATGAACGCCAATGAGGATAACGATAGCGACAAGATGCCATTAGCGGAATCACCGGCGAGTTTGATGGAAACAGAAATGATTGCAGTGAAGGATGAACCTGAAACGATTGGAAATGAAGCTATGGGTATGGAAGGGCGCCGTGATATCGATTCTTTGGAAACCGATGAGAATGTAGGAGATTTAGTTGAAACACCTACCTCAAGTATGTTCCTTTTTTCCCTTTTTTTTTTTTGTTCACTGTGGATGTATGTGTTCAGGTTCTTCGTTCTACGGGAAGTTTAGGATTAAAAATTCAATGTTGCTTGGTACGATTCACATTATCATTTACATCACAACTTACTGTGGGGAACAATGAGTAAATGAGATTACGAACACTGTCACAGCAGGATGAGTGATTTAATAAAAACTTCGCTTCCTTTCCCTGCGAAAGTAGAAGTATAAAATGTTCAGAGAGCAGTACAAATCTCTTCAAATAGTTGTATGCGTATAGAGCAGTATTCCCAGCATCATAACTTAATTGATGTTGAAGCTGTAGTTCTGACTGCTTTTAGTTTATTCTGCTTAGCTAGAAAATAATGGTTGAATTAAATTGCATTCATTTCGATATTCAGATAGTAACTTCAGTGTGGAATCACAATTCGAGAAGGATTCTTTCAAGCGTTTTGAAATGTTGCTAAAGAAAACTGAGAATTTTTCACACTGTTTGAGTGCAGGAGATGTTGAAAGTGTTGATGGTAAAACTTAATTATAATTCGGTTACATTTGTGATTTGTAATTATTGTGCACTTCTTTTTGCGTTTAATGTAGATAATACGTCATCGCAAAGTGAAGTAAAGCAATTTTGCATTTTGTTTAAAGTTATTTCCAGTAAGATTGCTGAAAATAAGGGGATTTTCTTCCATTCGTTCCTAACATTCGAAAAAAGAGCAGTAATTATGTTTTTATTAAAGTGAATTATGAACATTGCAATAGGCTCATCAAACTGTGTGGGAGCCAAAGGACGTCCTCGGAATCAATCTGAAGGAGATCACCGTCACCGCAAAACAGAAAAGGAAGAGGATGAAGAGTTGATAAACCAGGTGAAAAAGAGCGAAACACTGATTCGGTCCGTATGAATTCCCTTTATTTTGTGCGCAAATTGAATTCATTAGCTTATTCTATTTGTTTAAATTATATACTAACATTTATAAGCTACATAGTAAATACTAACTACTGTTGCTTGCAGATTTGAAAAAACGCCATTTTATATAGAAAATGGTGAAATGCGCGACTATCAGATACGAGGGCTTAATTGGCTTATTTCGTTGCAACATAACGGTATTAATGGGATCCTCGCTGATGAAATGGTATATTAAGTTATCTAAGCTTACCTTATAGGATAAAGTTTGTTTCCCCCATATTTTTTAACTGATATATCCAGTAAGTGTCAAAACATATAACCTTTTCATATGCATTCCTTAGGGTTTGGGTAAAACATTACAAACGGTTGCTGTGATAGGCTTTATGAAGCATTACAAAAATGCGTCTGGACCACACTTAGTTATCGCTCCTAAGTCAACGCTACAGAACTGGATCAATGAATTTGGAAAATGGTGTCCTTCATTGAAAGCCATCGCACTTATCGGTATAGCCGAAGCACGAGTAAGACTTTCTTTCTTCAATGTCATATTACCTACTTTTTACCTTAAGTTTGTGCATTTCCTCAGCCCTATTTTTCTTATATCATTTTCATAATGCGCAAATATTTCCCGTCTCATGCTATTTCATTAATATATTGCTTTTATTCGATTTCGTTTTATGCTAGAATATTACAATTTTTTAGGCAGATTTAATACGTAATGAAATTTTACCTGGAAAATGGGATGTTTTGGTAACATCGTATGAGATGGTTTTAAAGGAGAAATCATTATTGAGAAAATATGCTTGGCAATATCTTGTTATTGACGAAGCACATCGTATAAAAAATGAGCATTCGAAGGTGATACTATATTCCGGCCTATTTTTCTATCTTATCATCGATAAGAATTTTGCTTTCCTTTTGTGTGCATTGTGTATTTTTAATATCCAGGACAATTCAATTAGTAGCTTACTTTTAGCACTGTTATTTTCGTAGGGGAATGAGGTGTCTAAGGGATTCTGGATACAGTTGTGTATTTCAAAATTGTATATTTCAGCTATCAGAGATTGTCCGTGAATTCAAATCAAGACATCGTTTGCTAATCACGGGAACACCTTTGCAAAATAATTTGCATGAGTTATGGGCATTACTTAATTTCTTGTTACCGGATATGTTCGCACTTGCATCTGATTTCGATTCTTGGTTTACAACGAATGATATGATGGGCAACCAGGATCTCGTTGCACGTTTACATAAGGTAAATCCGGTTTTTCTTTTTTTATTTCATTGTCACATTTTGTGCCTTGCTTTAATTTTTCATCCTTGAATATATGCTTTTCACTGTTTTTTAGTGGTTCCGTTCTTTATAATAAATTTCAAATTTTGGATTTTCTTTTAGAAGGAGCATCGTAAAAAACTTCATCATAAAAAAGAATTTGGTATGAAGTATTTTTATTCAGGTTTTAAAGCCGTTTTTATTACGACGTTTAAAATCGGATGTCGAAAAGTCTCTTCTTCCAAAGAAGGAAGTTAAGATCTACGTGGGTTTGTCGAAGATGCAAAGAGAATGGTAATCTTTTGATTTTCTAACGAAAGTTACTGTAAACTATTGGGTGGTGTGGAGCGTGTGATAATATAGTTATCGTCTTTATTATGTTCAAGTGCTTATCTGATGTAATAATGGAAATTTTGTTGAAAAATATCGAAATGATTGAGAATGTTTGAATTTGCTGTAGGAAATTCTCATGTTTTATTTCTGAAGTTTTTATTTATAGGTACACCAAGATCTTAATGAAAGATATCGATGTCGTTAATGGTGCTGGCAAATTGGAAAAGGTTAGTTATTTTTCGGAAACCAAACTAGTTCAACATGGTGGATTTATTTATTTCGGAATGTTCAATTTAAAGTGAGTTAATGGAAACTTGGAAGGTGCCATACGAGTTGTCAACTCCTCCACTTAAGCGTAATATTCACAAGTAGTTATTTAAGAATCGTCTTAAATCTGAAATACTGGGATATTTTTGCCTGTGGTGAGCAAAGGCTGAAAATTTCAAACGAATTTGTGCACTGTTGCCTCAAAAGGAGTATAATTGTTTTGAAGGCACGAATAATGAACATATTGATGCACTTGCGAAAATGTTGTAATCACCCATATTTGTTCGATGGTGCTGAACCGGGTCCACCATATACTACAGATCAGCATCTTGTTGACAACTCTGGGAAAATGGTTCTTCTGGATAAGCTACTGGTGAAACTGAAAGAACAAGGTTAGAAGTTCTGTTTGTTTTACGATACGTTGAATTAAAATTGGTGTGAATTAGTTGTCTTTAACATGTAAGCACTAACCAACATTTTACCAGTAATTCTGATGTTTCTAGTTGAAATTTTTCAGGATCTCGCGTCTTGATATTTTCATCGATGTCTCGAATGTTGGATTTATTAGAAGATTATTGCTGGTGGCGTAGTTATCGTTACTGTCGCTTAGATGGACAAACCGTTCATGATGAACGTCAAAAATCTATTGATGAGTTTAACAAGCCGGATTCAGACAAGTTCATTTTTATGCTTACAACACGCGCAGGTGGCCTTGGAATTAATCTTACTGCTGCGGATGTTGTTATCATTTACGATAGTGACTGGAATCCACAAGTAGATTTACAAGCGATGGTTGGTGCTTTCTATGATTTAAAAATCTCAAATGCATTGTCTTCATATCACGAATTGTTCTTACTTCACATGACGAAATTACTATTTCTATGTTTCGTTTATATTTATCATTAATAATCTGTCGTTTTATAAGATTAACAGCTGGTCTACTAGCCACTACTTTTTTCATTTGTTTTCTTGTTTAGTGAAATTTGAAAAACTTGCGCCACCGTTTTATCAGACTCAAGATTTAGGATCGGGCGCATCGTATTGGACAAAAGAAACAAGTTCGCGTTTTCCGATTTATAACAGATAACACTGTGGATGAAAGGATCATTGAGCGAGCTGAAATGAAACTTCATCTTGATTCAATCGTCATACAACAGGTATTAAATGATGTTGTCCGGGTCTGTTTGGTCTTTGCGCACTAATGAAGCGTATGATGTTGATTTGGAAAGTGGTGATATATCAATCCTGTGTTTTTGTGTTTTTGTGCATGTTGTCTTGTATCACTTTTATTTCCAAACCGTTGGACGGTACAGAATTTGAAACTCCTAAATCGTTGGTCTTTTGAAACTTATATCATTTTTTGTCTTTTTTGTTTTGCTTGGATTGGAGTGTTTTGTATTTTGCACTCGTTATCGACGTCAGTCCTGCCAGTGGTAAAATACATAACGTTTAGAAAATTCCATTTTTTTACAAAGGCATTTGCGCTCTACTGTTAAAGCAACCATCACTGGAAATTGGAATTGGTTGGATATTGTGTTCCGTTTGTTCTTTTACTATTTTCTTTTGATTTTTTTTAGGGACGATTGACCGATTCCCAGAAAGCTTTGGGTAAAGAAGACATGCTGGATATGATTAGACATGGTGCTGACCAAGTCTTTGCTTCTAAAGATAGTACAGTTACAGATGAAGATATAGATACTATTTTGGAAAAAGCAGAGCAGAAAACGGAGGTAAGTCACCGGTAATCGTGCCATAATTTTTAGTATTTTTCTATATCTCAAATCTCTCAAAAAACCCAATTTTTTAATAATCGTTTTGCATGCAGGCGCTGAATAAGAAAATTGCTTCATTGGGAGAGACATCGCTTCGAAATTTCGCGTTGGATGCACCATCTTTCGACGCTGATAGTAACTACACAGTTTATAAGTTTGAAGGAGAAGACTATCGTGAGAAACAGAAAAATGCTGGGGGAATTGGCTATTGGATTGAGCCACCAAAACGAGAACGGAAAGCAAATTATCAAGTTGACGCTTATTTTAGGTCGTTTTTTAAATAATTTTTTCATTTATGTTTATAAATATAACCGTTTATCTGACTTTATACAGACTACTATCCTACGTGATTTTAATTTTCGCAGTTTTACCAATTCAGATACACTATTCACTACTACATTACGTTCGGTGAATTTCAAATTGGCTCTATAGTTCATTATTCAACACAAGGATATTTTTATACCGCTTTTGTTTGTTTTAAATCCTACGTTTTTGTTTACTGTCGCATTATTTATAGAGAGGCGATGCGGGGAGGACATGCAGAGCCAAAAGCACCAAAAGCGCCAAGGCCACCAAAACAGCCTAATGTTCAAGATTTTCAATTCTATCCAAAACGATTGTTCGAATTACTAGAAAAGGAAGTTTATCTTCATCGGAAAACGATCGGATACAGAGTATGTTCAAAAAATTGTTCCAGTTTTTTCTGCTAGCTTTTCTCGATGTTGCATATGGGAGTTGTTAGCCATTAGTTTTAAAGAAATTTTCAAAATAAAAGTAGCCCATTGTCAAGTCCTCAAATCCTCATTACAATGTAGACTTTAAAGCTAGGAAATGTTGAGAGTAGTGTTCATTGAAATAATGAAAACTTTAGTCTTTAAATGACCAATATCGTGGATCAAACTTCGTGGCAACGAATGAGACTTCAAGTCTTCCTTGTTTTTATTAACTGCGTATTAATACGTACACTTTGATATGGTTTCAGCTTTTTGCTGCTGAACAGCATAATTTCGCGGATTTTTCTGTGCATCAGGTTGAGCTCTTACAAAAATGGTTTTCTGAGATTGTTGAATTTGAAACCGAACAATGGCGTACCTATGCTTATTTTGGTTTTTAGGCACAAAGACCATCAGATCTCCCTGCTAAAGAAGCAGAAAGAAAACAAAAAGAAGAGCAGAAAAAGATTGACAGCGCTGTGCCACTAACTGAAGAAGAGCAAAATGAAAAGATCCAGCTGCTCACACAAGTAATTTTAAAGTTATCACTTATGGAAAGAAAATGCACTGGAAGTAAATCTCGGGTTACTACTAGTATCTCTAGGGGCAAAGCAATTGGAGTCGTCGAGAGTTTCAGCAGTTTATCAAAGCGAACGAGAAATATGGAAGACATGATTTGGAAAATATTGCGAAGGAAATTGACACAAAATCTACAACTGAGGTTTTTCTTTTTTTTTTGTTAGTTAAACATTCAGCCAAAGTAAAGCTCCGTATTATCCTTCTATCACCAGGTTCTTTTGTTTTGGTATTCCATCGATAATGATTAAAATTAGAAAATTCCATTATTACTTCCCTCTTTTAAGGTTGAAGAATATGCAAAGTTGTTTTGGGAACGCCTAGAGGAACTATCCGATCACGAAAGAATTTTAGCTACAATCGAAAAGGTTTATCAATTGCTGCTAGTACAGTGTTTTTAAAATCATGAATTTCTAGCGAAAATTTCAAATTCCGTCAAATATTCTTGCGTTTGTATACTGATTCTGAAGTCGTTATTTTGAATCTGATATTGTTTGAAATCGTTAATCCAAGAGACTTTGTTTTAGGGTGAAGCTCGCATACAACGTCGGCAGAGTGTTAAAAAGGCACTGGATGAAAAAATAGCAAAGTACAAGGCCCCATTTCATCAACTGCGAATTCAATACGGAACGAATAAAGGCAAAAATTACACAGAAGAGGAGGATCGGTAAGGACCGCTTGCACATTTTTATATTTGGTCAATTGATATAATACGTCAAGTAAATTATCGAAATCTAAAGCTTCCTCTTAAAGGTTTATGGTCTGTCAACTGCATAAGCTTGGATTTGATAAGGACAATGTTTATGAGGAGCTGCGGCAAGCGGTTCGCTCTGCACCACAGTTTCGATTCGATTGGTTTATTAAATCTCGCACATCAACGGTTGGGATTTTCACGAGTTTCTCATTTTCCGAAGACTTCATTAATGAATCAGTGCCCGTTTCGCTGTTTCCATTCACACTTTCTCTGAGCTCTGAACTATTCTTCAGGAGCTTCAACGTCGCTGTAACACACTGATTTCACTGATTGAAAAAGAAATGGGTGAGGTAGAAGTGAAACGGAAGCATGGTCAAAAGTCATCAAATACTCTTACAACTAATACTAACGACCCGAAAATTACACCAGTCACTAAGGTAACTTCCTGATATCTATTAAGTCAGTTGCTGGTAGTAGTCTAAATCAAGGATTTAACGAATAAGTATATCCTTTTGTCGTGTAGTAAAGGCGAATGGTACTCCAGTATTATATCGCCCATTACTACAGTTCCAGAGTGCGGGACGCTGTCAATTTCGCATAAAGTGATATCATACGCCAAGTATTCTAACCCAATGCTTCGTTTTAGTCTGGTCAGAAACGCAAAAATGAACAATCTACATCTAAGGGATCCAGCTCTAAACGTCAGAAATAGTATTGGTCTTATGAATTGTCGCGATGTTTACCTCGGATAAAACCCTTCATCATACTGTTTGTATTTACAACCCGTGTAAGTTTTTCATTCTCATCAGCATTAAAAACTGATTTGTTTTTAATGCTGATGAGAATCGTTTTCAGAAATTGTTGGGCTGAAATGGGACTAAACTCATTTGTCTTGGCCGATTTAATGAACACATTCCTTTGCTGTTATGACAAAAATTTTGATGAGTGATTCTATCCTTGTTATTGTTTGCTTATCCTTGACAATTTATCCGTCCGTAGTACCTGTACATCAACCTGTAATGTATCATAAAACTTGAATACATAGTTTCTTGACACATCAGTAATCGACATCCTTCCTGCCATCGTAACCACCGTTACAATAACGATGATAGCCATGCAAACCGAAGCTTACCAGGCAATATGGATATTAAATGTCTAGCTTGTAAATTATTAACTGGAATATGGAGAGAATTAACTTGGAACCACCATGACATGCACTAGACGTGGCTGGCATTTCCCTCCTAAATTAGGTCATGGTGATTATTCTATTCTATTGTACTCGTAAGTTGCATAGAGGAACGGCTTTTGATATCCGGTTCTCTTGCACCGTTTAGGTGGGATGACTTCCAAATTAACGGTTCAGTTACTGCAGAGATGCAAATGCTTTACGAGAATAATCAAATTTTAACCGGGCATCTTAATGATTCTGTTATCATATCAACTCATGGACAACACATTCAACTCGGAGTAAAACCTCAAAGCCAAGAATGACAGCGTGGTCGACGCTCTGTGTGACTACCCTGGAAAAAAAAACATGTTGGTCCAAAGCAAAAGAATTTTCTAACAAATGAAAGGATTTAAGTATGACCTTCCTCATGTAGAGGAAACTCAGATCAAAAGAGGCAGCATGACTCATGAAGCTTGTGGCCCTTAAGAGGGCCGTTGGGTTATGGGACCAACGTCATGGACGTAAAGGTCTAAGACGTTTTTTTCGGCCTCGAAACCTTTGGCTTCGGTTTGTCTGTCTTCAGTTTTCGCTTCAGCGACTTCTTCGCAGCTGCAACTTTTGTCATTTGTGGCTTCTTGGAAGAAGCAGAGGCAACCTTGCTCTCCTTCTCTTGCTTCGATTTCATCCTCTTTTGCTTATCCGACCTCTTCTTCACCGCAATTTCAACTTTGGTACCGAGCCTGAAGGAACCGTTCACACCAGCACCCTTTGCAAGCGTAAACTTCCCCGATGCAATACCTTTCTTGATAGCCTGTCGAAGTTGGAAATGCACACGTTTACCGTTGCCTCCCAACTGGTAATGAGTAGAGATATATTTCAGGATTGCTACACGGCTTGAGCCTTTTCGATCTTTCAAAACAGTGATCGCCTCCTTTACCATTTGAGAATAGCTAGGATGGCTCTTCGTTGTCTTTGTCCCTTGTCGCTTGGAACGTGCTTTAGGAGTTCCTTGAGCTCTCGATTGATTTTTTGGAGACCTCGCAGCTGAGCTCAATCGAGGGGGTGAAGGCAATTCAACAGCCGATGCCTCCATTATCGATAGCAGAACTACACTCTGTGGAACTAACAATGTGATAACATTGAGGAGGACGATTGCCTTTATATATTACTCCACTTTCCCGCCAAAATCCCAGAAACTGGCGGGAGCTTACAAATTAAACCGTGTGGTCTCGAGTGGAATATTTTTTCAAGATGCCTTTGTCAGGGGCGTGTCTTCTTCATGCAGGATAAGTGTCCCTGTATAGAATACGTGTTCTCCGTATACGATAGGGTCCCCAGTGTACGACACGTGTCTCGGATGACGCAAGACTTTCCAAAACTGTCTCCACTGTATTAAAATTACAGAGAAAGAACCGTAATGTGGCAACATAACTATACCACATATGATAATGCATGCCTCAGGTATGCTACATATGATCCATAATTTCACATGCAACCCACAACAAGCGCACACAGTGGCTAGGACATTAATTTGTTCATAGATTTGAATAGTTGTAAGTTCTTACCCCCTACAAAAAATACCGTAGGAAAAGTGGAGATACAAATTTTGAGTAGTATTAAAGCGATAATTTTAGATTGTCTAACATTAGCTAATGAGACTTTTTCTCGAATTCAGTAATTCTTCAAAAAGCAATTCTTTCGAAAAAAAATTAGAAATTTTGTAACTTTTTCGTGAAATCTCCAAAAGGAGGGAAGACTTCTGGGAATTGCAAATATTTAACTCATTTCTAAAATATTTTTTAATTTACTTCTTCCGAAAGACTCCAATTTATTGTAAAAGATCCCTCGAATCTTCACGATTATGTTCCATTCAAATCAATATGAAAAGAAATAATAATAATAAATTAATAATAATAATAGTGATAATAATAATAGTAATAATAATAATAACAATAATAATGATAACAGTAACAATAATTAATAATAATAATGACAATAGTAATAATGAATAATAATAACAATAATAACAATAATAATAATTATTATTATTACTACTATTATTATTATTATTATTACTATTATTATTATTATTATTATTATTATTATTATTATTATTATTATTATTATTATTATTATTATTATTATTATTATTATTATTATTATTATTATTA
>NW_018108193.1:294384-303661 GCF_000183805.2 Loa loa
TATTATTATTATTATTATTATATATATATATATTATTATTATTATTATTATTATTATTATTATATTATTATTATTATTATTATTATTATTATTATTATTATTATTATTATTATTATTATTATTATTATTATTATTATTATTATTATTATTATTATTATTATTATTATTATTATTATTATTATTATTATTATTATTATTAGTACGAGGTCGGGTGGTCCCTGTTTACAACAAATAATCGAGCGTAGTTCCTCATTCTAAGAACGTCCCAGAAATGTTAGAAAAGGGGTGGGTCTACTTTTGCGAGAGATCATTGACAATTTTGGCGGGAAAATGGAAGTCTATAAAAGGGCGCCACTGAGTGCCATTGCCATTCAAAGACCTTACTGTGCAAACGCTACATCAATGGCGCGAACCAAGCAGACGGCTCGTAAATCGACGGGTGGCAAGGCACCGCGGAAGCAGTTAGCCACCAAGGCAGCTCGGAAATCGGCTCCGGCAACTGGCGGGGTAAAGAAACCACATCGCTACCGTCCTGGCACTGTCGCGCTTCGTGAAATTCGTCGCTACCAGAAGTCTACGGAGCTGCTCATTCGCAAACTGCCCTTCCAACGTTTGGTGCGTGAAATCGCACAGGATTTTAAGACTGATCTTCGTTTCCAGTCTTCGGCCGTACTTGCATTACAGGAAGCAAGCGAAGCCTACTTAGTGGGCCTTTTTGAAGATACAAATCTGTGTGCAATCCATGCCAAACGTGTTACTATTATGCCGAAGGACATCCAACTTGCTCGTCGTATTCGTGGCGAACGGGCCTAAATCACTCGTTTTGCCTGTGGAACGGTTCAAGAACCGCCTTCCAAACCCAACGGCCCTCTTTAGGGCCACAATTTGATGAGTCATGTTGCCAGGGGATTTTCTGAATTCTGTGTTAATAAACATTGTTTGAAGTTCCCTCACACATTTGCATCGTCTCGTATGAGCCTTACAGTCTTGAAGTGATTGGCCCAGTAGTCAGGTTTGAGGGAGGACTTCACGTCCAGTTCCTATCCAGTGGACCCACTAAATGGGGGTTAGATAAGGTTGGTACCGACTGGCGGCCGTCTGAAACTGGATGGCGCAAGTGTAGTCTCTGGGAAGAAGAAACAAGTCTGTCCGTGGATGGTTTTGCAATTATGAAGGTCCCGCACGCAATAAAGGTAGCCACAAAGTCGTCTATTAATGGGGCCTAGTTGATCGGTAAGTGAGATAAGGGAGTGCCAAGGTAATAGTTCTATTCAGGTTCGGATGCGATCATCATTTTATATCGAGGATGCGAGAAAAAATGCTTACACTTTTTAATGGTAGCAGCTCTAAGGACGAACGGACCGTTCTCTCGATTGCTTCGAATATTATTTGCAGTGGAACTGTGTTCATGCGAATTTGTTGGGAATAACAAGACCTGTACGTTGTATGCCTTCGCCTTTGTTGCATAATTATTACTAGATTGTTGCTGTACATACGACTTTTGCATATGTTGTTTTTGGATGTTATTGCCGTGTAGATAACTGTCCATTTTATGTATAAAGTCCAATACTTCGAGCTTAATCACTGGCACACATGAAATCGGGCGAAAAGATTATTGAGTTCACTTTCCTTATTATTGAAACATCGTTTTTACCATTGCGTTTACTGTAAAGCTTTTCTGCTTTCAAGATATTAAGACAAATGTAGATTTGACAGTTTACGTATCGTTTTTGCGTAATAAACAAGTGGGCAGCGTGAACAACGAGTGCTACTGGGTATCTATCACCTGCACAGCACATATCATTAGGAAAATCCTCTATGTTTCTCCAAATCAACTTAAAGCCGCACCTCAGGCAGCTAAAATACAGGTTATCCATTGATCGGATTTGTCAGTGACTTCAGACACTATCCCGGTTTGAAGGCCCCATCAAAAACGAAAAGTGACCTCAAACTATCCCGGTTTGAAGGCCCAATCAAAAACGAAAAGTGAACTCAGACTATCCCAGTTTGAAGGCCCCATCAAAAACGAAAAGCACCTCATAAGTCACCCCGTGAGTTTTGTGTTTGTCACTAAATTACGCAGATTTATTGCAGCGAACCATCTAGAGTAATACATTTTGCGAGCACCAATTTTTAAACAACTGCATACTTCGTTCACAAAACTGACATGTACCATTTCCAGTTTCCCTCTCCAACACCCAAACATGACAACGGAAGAGATCACCGCCATGACCACGGACCCCGGAGAGAGATCAACAAATACATACATTAGATCCACATGAGTACAGCACGATTCATAAACTTGTGGCCCTAAAGAGGGCCGTTGGGTTTTACAGCGCAAATGAGCCTCACGCTTTCTCAGCAGTTTTCTTCGGAAGGAGTACCGCCTGGATGTTAGGCAGCACACCACCTTGAGAAATGGTCACACCAGCCAGGAGTTTGTTCAGCTCTTCATCGTTTCGGACGGCCAACTGCAAGTGTCGAGGGTTGATTCGAGTCTTCTTATTGTCGCGTGCAGCATTGCCAGCTAATTCCAGTACTTCAGCGGCAAGATACTCCAACACTGCGGCCAAGTATACCGGGGCACCAGCCCCAACACGCTCCGCATAATTACCTTTCCTCAACTTTCGATGTATACGACCCACAGGGAACTGGAGACCAGCGCGGGATGATCGCGACTTGACCTTTCCAGACGACTTGGCTTTGCCACCTTTACCACGTCCCGACATTGTCCTTGAGATTGACCGATATCGCTTCAAGCACCACAGAAAATTAGGATGATAGGTTTCCTCCACTCGCTCTATTTATACCCTTCATCGAGCGGAGCCAACAATTGAGCCACGCCCAATTATCTACTCATTTGGCGGAAAAATGGGCGTGGCTTAAGGTATTGGCGCTCACAACGAAGGATATAAATAGTCAGCGAAATAAGAGTCCCTCACATTAGTTTGTCCGGTAGTGTAGGATCATTTGGTTGTTACCCCATCAGACAAGCAGCTAAGGTTGTCAAGGAACGATGCCACCCAAGCCATCAGCGAAAGGAGCAAAGAAGGCAGCGAAATCTCACAAGCCGCGTAGCGGCGATAAGAAGCGACGAAGCAGGCGAAAGGAGTCGTACTCGGCGTATATTTATCGTGTCTTGAAGCAGGTACATCCTGATACGGGCATTTCCTCGAAGGCTATGTCAATTATGAACTCATTCGTGAATGACGTCTTCGAACGTATTGCTGTGGAAGCTAGTCGCTTGGCTCATTATAACAAGCGTTCAACGATCTCATCCCGCGAGATCCAGACGGCTGTACGGCTTATTCTGCCTGGTGAACTGGCCAAGCATGCTGTTTCGGAGGGTACAAAGGCAGTCACAAAGTACACGAGCTCGAAATGAGCGAAGTTGTACTTTGCATACCGTCTTGGCTCAACGACCAAAACCCAACGGCCCTCTTTAGGGCCACATCTGGATGAGTCATGCTATTCCTAGGGATTTTTCATGTTCGTACAGTGCTTTTCACCTTTGTTGTTTGTAACGAATTGCTGCATTACAAATAAAGTTGTTTTACGCTTTGTGTTGTTCATTAGAATAAAACAAATCGCAAGTGAACTTGAGATGCATGTTCTCAACGAAGGGGGTTAGAGTTTCCCTTCCCACCATCTCCTTCCGTCCGGGCGCTGGGATGTACGCGAGACTAGTGAGACTAGTACAGAATGCTTTGCGTATTAGGGATTTGAATCCACGTAGAGTATATGGTGGGATATATGAAGTGGTATTTTTACAAGTGAGGTCATTCACGCAATGAAGTTGTGTTCACGAAGGAATAAGCATGACGTTTTGGATTTTTCTCGTGACCCTAAAATCTTTCAAAAATTCTTAACCTATTCGGATACTTAGTTATGCGTTATCATTCTCAGTGGTTGGCAACAGATGTTTACATCACTGCTGCGATATAAATCTTTGGTCGCTACCAGATGTTTACTTCTAACAGCCAGCATTTGTGACATGAAATCATATGATAAGTCAAAGCTATTTGAATATGTCACTGCTGCACAGAAGCATAATAATGGGTTGTCTCTTCTAACGAGTTACGGGGGATATACGCGGTGATAAGCGCGGCTTGGGATATATTTTTAAATTTCGAGAAGAAACTAATGAAATTCTGAATATTTGAATTGTTGGAATAAAAATTTCATTACAAACTGCATCCATTGAGCTGATCGAATCAACTTGTTTAATTCGTTCGATTGAGAAACAATATAACTCTGACAAACTGGGAACATTCTCAAGGAGTCGCTAGATGTGCTACTCCTTGACTGGTTCGTTATCGATTCATACTCTTGATTTCCAATTTCAGCTTCGGTAACTTGTTGTACCGTAAAGAAAAAAGACTTCAGTTGAAAGTCGATCTGCTGTAACTACTGATCCGAGTCATATGTAATGGATGAAATTGCGTGAAAGGAACTAAATATATAACACCTTATGAATACGATATGATAAATCAGGGAAAGATCTCAGTTATTTCATATTATTGTAGGACAATTCCTCGAGAATAAATGAGTAGTCCTATCTTATCGTAACTTTTCCAACTTATAATATCTCCTCCGATAATTACCATCGCATCTAACCCTTTCAATTACTCGAAGGGATGAGTTACACAGCTAAAAATCTCATGTTCATCTTTACATGTCCAATAACATTTTTGATTGAATTTAAAATTAAAATCATTCAATGAATCAGTGGGTAAGTAATCAAATATTCAGATTTCATTATTCCAATTATTCCATTCCTCCGCAATGATTCCTCGTTCGATTGTGACAAGAAATGCCGTAATAATAATTTTCTTTATTAAATTTTCCACTTCATATCAATTCCATCTATGCCATAGAGTTTGGCGTTTTGGTATATATACTTTTACCGCTTGTTTCCGAGATTTCTCCTTCTACCTATTCTTTGAAATGAGCAAGACAAGACTATCCTCTTCCTTCTGGTGGTATTGATCTATAATATACAATACATGTCATGCACATCTTAGAGTCTCGTTTTGCCTTCCATAACTGGGATATCCTGATGATGTCCCTTTCCATTGTTTCATAAAGACAATGCTATGTTTTCCCTCCAAAAATATCGGGGCGTGATTACGCGCCAATGTGGGTGTGGCTTCATCAGTGTCCCGGTGAGGTCGCGGTAGTGATAGCTATAAATAGGCTGTTGAGTGAAACATTTATACTTCAACTTGATTGTGTGCAGCGGTCGACGTTCTTCATTCATCACCACTTGAGAAATGTCTGGACGTGGCAAAGGCGGTAAGGGGCTCGGAAAAGGTGGAGCGAAACGACATCGTAAAGTTTTGCGCGACAATATCCAAGGGATTACGAAACCGGCTATTCGACGATTAGCGAGACGTGGCGGTGTGAAACGTATTTCGGGATTGATTTATGAGGAGACGCGTGGTGTACTAAAAGTATTTCTGGAAAATGTTATACGTGATGCTGTTACTTATTGTGAACATGCGAAACGGAAGACGGTGACAGCAATGGATGTTGTCTATGCTCTGAAGCGTCAAGGACGTACTCTGTATGGTTTTGGCGGTTAAAATGGCCAATCAAATTCATCGGCGTACTTTCTCTTTGCGCACAAAACCCAACGGCCCTCTTTAGGGCCACAAATTTGTGAATCATGCTGACTCAAGACTGATCTCCACGTGCTCATTGTATATTTGGTATCATGTAATTGTCACTACTTTGGCTCACGAGCAGTTGAGTCCATCACGTATTGTTTGTGCTGTTATTGAAACTGTACTCAATGTCGGTGCTAGATGATAAAGATGGTTTAGTGTGTTACCCGTGGAAGCACAGAATCATTAAGAGTGGGGAGAGGAAACGGTTGCAGTACTTTGTCTGGGGGTTTCCCACATAAAGGCTCATGATATTTGCCTAAGGTCCGTACGGAGTGTATGTGCAGAGGCCTCGGAAGAGTTAGGGTGGGTGAAGAGATCAATGCAGAGTGAAGGTTTGAGTTAATCGATCTCTTCTCTACGATCAAGATGTTTTGGGGTGAGGTTACATTGTCACTTGACTTGTTGGGAACTGCAAGAGGTCTCGTAACCGAACTGAAGAACTCAGTCACCGAAGTCGTGTAAACTCGACAGGACTTGAAATCTATTTTGGTAGCTGTTGATCGCATACGTTTTTATGCACAGAATTTCATACAAGCCGAGAAATAGTGCCGAGTACAGACACATGGATAGGGATATATCAATACCGTTTAACAAAGTTTTGTTCAGTAAAACCATTGGTGCGCTGTAGTTCTTTTCGATGGCTCTTCAACTGTTGCTCTACAGTCATCGTCGATGCAGCAGAATTCAGCATTGGTCTGAAATGTCATCAATGTCAAACCACCGATGTGTAATGAAACCACAACAAATATAAGATTAGGCACACATTGTATTATATGCCTGAGGCATTTACATAGGAATTGCGAAAGTATTCAGTGGGAATAGTATAGCAATTATAATTCATCGAGTTACGCACAGAAAAGCGTTAAAAGGAACACAACCTAATAAAGTTAGCTGTCTTTTCTTTATTTCCTCGATCCTCTTTCTCGTCTTGCAGCGCATTTCTTCTGATATTCCTCGTCCGGACTTTGTCCCTCCAATCTGCATTTTCTAGCATTTCTCTCCGCTTCATTTCCATTTCCTCTTCCGTCAACTGAAGCTTTTCTGACTTCTGCAAAGAATACTACAAAATGGAAGTGAGAAATTTAAAGACAGTGGAAGTAAGAGATCAAAAAAAGTATTTCCAAGATGAACCTTGTAAGTCTCAATTCGCTTTTTTGGAAGTGCTTTATAGGGATTATCGACTTCTTCCCGCTTCCGTACTTCGTGCTCCCCTGTCTTCATCAAACCGTATCTCTTCCGTGATTTCCTGTCAGCTTTTTTACATTCGTCCTCGCTGTCATAGCTTTCCGATGATGAACTCTTAAATATATGCAAGGATGGATAAATATACTGAAAAATAGAACAGAAAAAGATACGAGAAAAGACCTACATATTTGGGTCGCAAGTGTGGCGGAATATGGCTATCCTTTTGTAAATGTTTCCTTTCTTGCTTTTCCTAAAAACCACCGACATTTTGTTCTGAATTTCTGCTGTCTAACCGTCAAGGTATGAAAGTGAGAATGATGGGAATAATAATTCAAAATTTGAACAGCGTTTGAACTTATAGTCAAAAATATTTTGATAACAAGCAAAATATTATATATTACGGATTAGAAATTGTTGTAAAAAGGATTTTCATGTCAAAAGAATTTTTAGAAAGATAAACGATTTCCTAAAATAAATTCTCCTTACTTTCACTGTCTTCGACGATAATGAAAGCATTGTTGCATGCTTTTCGCCATCAACACGATCCCGTTCACTTTTCTACAAATATTATAGTTACTTCAAATATTATAGTTAATATTATAGTTAATTTATAGTTACTTCAGTCAAAATATCATTTAGGAGAAAGATTGGGCACTTGACAAGTAGTAACGAGCTTCACCTCAACGTGATCAACATTGTCACCACACTCCGCGCTGTGCTTACATTTCCTTTCCTTCTTTTCTAATTTCTTCAATTTCTTCAATCGTTTCTTTTCCCTTCTTTCCATCACTTTTTTCATCAATTTCTGCATTCTTAATTGCACCAAAGGATTCTCCATCTTCTCTTGCCAAATCCTTTCCTCCCTCATCTGAAAACTAAATCATTTTTGACAACCAACGGACAAATTTTTGCGCTATGCAGATTCAAAGTAGCAGACTGAAATCTTATATGAAATCTGGCCGAAATAATAGAAAAAATAAATAAAAGAAGAGTAATAGAAAAAAGGTATAACCTTAATAGCCACCAACGGATCTTCGGTTCTTACAATATCAACTTCCAGATTAGATATCTTCGACGACGATGCACCGTTTACGCATCGCTGCGGCTTTTCTATTGCTTCAATCCCGCTTTCTTTCTCTCTGATGACAGCATCGGAGTAGAGTTCGAAGTTCTTATCCACCTAAACGAAATTCTTAAGCAAATATGCTAGACAATTACAAAGAATTGTAACAAACTATTCCAGAAGCTATCAAACAGCTTTTAATACCCTTTTGCCAAGGAGATAGTCTTCCCGATTAACCAACGATTTCGTGCCTTCATAAATCCACGCGAGCTGTCGATCATCCTTCTCTTTCTCCATCATCGTTCAACCAAATAATCTCTTAAGAAGAGGGACTAAAACGTCACTTTTCCTGTCGAGTCAAAGTTTTAAAATTCAATATGTCGCGTCAACAGTGGTAAATATGCTGTGTTCGAAAATAATCATATGTGATATCGACTATACAAATCTTTAGTAATTCCAATGAATAGTAATTCCAACAAATCGATATTTTCCCTACCGTTAGTCCGACAAATTTATGCGATGTTATAAGTCAACAACTAGAAGTGTGAAAATAAGTATGACAAAGGCAAACGAGTAGAAAAAGAAGAAAAATTACAGGAATCAATAAACTCTCGAATACGCAGTCTTCCTTTCCTTAGCTACAGCAACCGTAAATAACAGCTGTTTGCCATGAAACCTCTACGTCTCCCACACCAGAAATATCCAATTTTATCAGTAGCTTCCAATCTTTTCTTGACCAAGGACTACTTTTGTTTTTTTATTTGTAGCAGAAACCACATGGTTCAAAAATAATAAACTCTATTAATTTGAAAACCTTCAATCAAAACCTTTAATGTATCAGTTAAAGTTGTAGTAACATTATAAAATAAAAAAGAAGGGAAATAATTTTTCATAGCCTTCGAGACGTATTTTAGTTCAGCGGACCATAGTTTAATTCTCGCCAACCACTATGATCCTTAGTGCAGGCCATTACGGCTCTCATTTCTTTCTAAAATACAATTAAATATCATCTTTAGTGAATAGCTCTTACATATCTCTCCTACATACATATCAGTACAGTAAGTTGGTAGGCTAGTAAGTTGATAAGCTGATAAGCTTGTTGCTTCCAATGCATTAAATGCAGTAGTACGCTTTATTTTATTGGTTCTGTCAAAGAGGTAAGAAAAGTTGACTGAAATCGATGTAACATGCAAGTGCTGTTGTCTTGCTTGTTACGCTAGATGAGACAGATGTTTACAACGAATGCTTATAAGTGCCAGCTAATCATCGATCAGTGTGTGCAGTTAGTTTACTCTTTCAGTTACTTATTACTTCGAAATTCGTTCCACTCCTGTATTGATTAATCGCCATTAGACTTCAT
>NW_018108193.1:303855-307536 GCF_000183805.2 Loa loa
AAATAAAAAAGAAGGGAAATAATTTTTCATAGCCTTCGAGACGTATTTTAGTTCAGCGGACCATAGTTTAATTCTCGCCAACCACTATGATCCTTAGTGCAGGCCATTACGGCTCTCATTTCTTTCTAAAATACAATTAAATATCATCTTTAGTGAATAGCTCTTACATATCTCTCCTACATACATATCAGTACAGTAAGTTGGTAGGCTAGTAAGTTGATAAGCTGATAAGCTTGTTGCTTCCAATGCATTAAATGCAGTAGTACGCTTTATTTTATTGGTTCTGTCAAAGAGGTAAGAAAAGTTGACTGAAATCGATGTAACATGCAAGTGCTGTTGTCTTGCTTGTTACGCTAGATGAGACAGATGTTTACAACGAATGCTTATAAGTGCCAGCTAATCATCGATCAGTGTGTGCAGTTAGTTTACTCTTTCAGTTACTTATTACTTCGAAATTCGTTCCACTCCTGTATTGATTAATCGCCATTAGACTTCATCGACAATTCGAGAATAGATAGCAAAGGGATTTGATTTAATGTGGTATCATTTTCGAGAAGAATAATAATAATTGGAAATTGGAAAGAGTAATAAAATTGCTGCATATCGAATGTGATAGATTATGAAGGCTCTAATTTTGGTTGGTGGTTATGGTACCCGTTTGCGACCATTGACCTTAACTCAACCGAAACCGCTTATTGAGTTCGCCAATAAACCGATGCTCTTCCATCAGATAGAAGCATTGGTAGCTGCAGGTGTGGATACCGTTATTTTGGCCATTAATTATCGTGCGAAAGCTTTAGAAGAAGAAATAGCAAGTCAGGCTAATTATTGGAATATCACGGTGCATTTCTCGGTGGAAAAAGAACCTCTTGGAACAGCAGGAGCTTTATCTTTAGCAAAAGGTCTGCTCAAAGGCGAGGAACCATTCCTAGTGCTTAATTCTGATATTATATGTGATTTTCCATTCCGACAAATGATCGACTTCCATGTTCATCACCAACACGAAGGTACCATCGCGGTGACCAAAGCTACGGAACCTAGTAAATATGGTGTTTGTATATTCGACGAAAAAACGGGCAAAGTGGATCGATTTGTGGAAAAACCATCGGAATATATGGGTAATAATATAAATGCCGGCTTGTATGTCCTATCACCGAGAGTGCTGAATCGAATACCGTTACGACCTACTTCCATGGAAAAAGAAATTTTTCCCCAAATGGTGAAAGACGGTAACCTCTACACCTATGTTCTCCAGGATTTCTGGATGGATATTGGACAACCACAAGATTTCCTTATTGGTACTCGATTATATCTTCATTTTGTCCGTTCAAAACATCCAGAGATACTTAGCAAAGATCATTGCGTACGAAAAGATGTGATGATACATCATACGGCTCGAATCGGTGAACACTGTATCATTGGGCCAAATGCCGTCATTGGCTCAGGTGTACAAATCCATGATGGAGTTTGCTTGCGAGATTCAACGGTACTATCAAATAGTATCATTCATAGCCATAGTTGGATAAATGGTAGTATCATTGGTAGGAAATGTGTTATTGGAAGTTGGGTTAGAATTGATAATACTTGTATTATTGGGGACGATGTCATTGTAGAAGATGAACTGTACCTGAACGGCGCCCGAGTTTTACCCCATAAAGCTATTTCGGCAAGTGTATTGGAACCTGATATTATTATGTAAATCCTCTCTATCCTTTCTCTAATAAGTAACAGACACAAAATGTTACAGTATCCTACTCCAATTCCACTCATTTTTTATTGTTGAGTTCTATAATGACGATATAATAGATCCCGTGTATTTGCTTCAAACCACTTTTACAAATGTAATACATATTTCCTAACGGATTTATGCCTTAAGTTCTGATATTAATACTAAGCTATTAGTCGTTAGTTGGTTTCCTACTTGTACAGGAAATGATTTCTCTTCAAATAAAATATATATGAAATTCGATTGAATTTTTCGTCAATTTTTTGAAATTTGTTAACTTTTTACAAAGGTCTTTAAAATTAGTAGGATTAAATTTATATTCACATGTATCAGAAAATTGAAAATACCGAAATTATCCAATGCTTCAAAATGAATTTATCAAACTCTATGGCAATAGCATATTTTTCATACGCTAATACTAATAATTATGCATAAAGTTTTGTTATACAGAATCATCAAAATAATTCTTTAAAATGAATTTACTTTAAAATATATACGCTAGTAAACGTGTTGAATAAAATGCCATGAAAATAGGAAATTTCATTTAAAGTAACACAAATCTCAACTATTCATATCATCTAATCTCTTCAACATCAAAAATTCGATTTTGCTGGAAATTTTTTGCAATCATAAAAATAGAAGAGAATGTGTCAAATAAGCAAGCGTAACTACTAAAATCTTCATGATCTCTTGGGCATCAGTACTATGATACTAATGGTTTAACAAAAATTCAAACTTCCATTTCAGCAGAAACAGAATCATCTTATTTTTCAGCTTAATTCCTACACCGTTTTGGTGATATAAAGCATAGGCCGATTAACTAAATGATAAATCTAAATACTCCCTGTAAAAGGGTTTATAAAAAGGCTTATATCAAGTTGCTTATTTCTTCACTTATTATTTTTATTTTGTCTCCACCTGCTCATTTTCATAACAGATTCTCAATTTTTTGTCATAAACTCAGTTGGAAAGGATTGCATTCCAAAGTACTTTCCCCATACATTTGATGTAAAAGTATCTAATATAAATAAAAATGTAAATTCGTTCTTCCAAGGACTTAAATCTCCCAAAATTCTTCACCAACTGCTTTGAAATTTTTCAAATTTTCAAAAAAGAAAATTGCATTCAAATACGCGCGTGTTTTTATGTACCTATTATATTGATGTTGCACCTGTGACAGATAGAAGCATGCTTTTTTGGATAGATTAGATAGATAGATAAAGAAGAGGAGCTTTGATAAGCTCCACCACGGTGTCATAGAGCTCTTGTGCGCTTTTGTTTGAATATTGTCGACATTGTAAATATATGTAGGTCAAACTCGTATTATAAGATGTTGTAAATCAGCTCATGTTATGACCAAGTTTGGGGCCAATGTTGGCACATTCTAAAGAACCTCAGGTTATATTGGAGTCAATCGGTTTGATCTCATGGATTGTTGTAAACAAGCTCTCTCCTATATAAGCTCTAAAACCGGAAGGCCAGATAGTTTAACACAGTCTTCTTCCGATCCTGCTCACCTTTCAATTGTCACTACCATCACATAATTTAATTGTCTGAATTATACCTAAAAAACAAATAAACCCTTCTACTAATGGACTGCTTACAGTGTACAAATGAATCTTGTTTTATCGATAATTTATGGTGAGTTTTGATGTATTTCTTGAAAACTATTCACGAATATTGTTTATTTTTTCCTTTTTCCATTGCTTTTCATTTTGTTTTTTAAACTATTTTTTCACTTCAATCTATATCTTATATTCTTCTTTATCATATCTTCTTCTTTTGTTTTACTTTTCTTTTCTTTGCAATTTTATATGTTTTTGCTCTAACTTTTCTTTTCTGTGCAATCAATCTGCTTTAATTCATCAAAATAATGCCTTACAGAAGATTAAACTTATGTCATCGTACTGACAGAATGGAAGCAACACGACGTATCAAACTGTGGAAGAATGGGC
>NW_018108193.1:307814-329423 GCF_000183805.2 Loa loa
GAGTTTGATGTATTTCTTGGAAACTATTCACGAATATTGTTTATTTTTCCTTTTCCATTGCTTTTCATTTGTTTTTAAACTATTTTTCACTTCAATCTATATCTTATATTCTTCTTTATCATATCTTCTTCTTTTTGTTTTTACTTTTTCTTTTCTTTTGCAATTTTATATGTTTTTGCTCTAACTTTTTCTTTTTCTGTGCAATCAATCTGCTTTAATTCATCAAAATAATGCCTTACAGAAGATTAAACTTATGTCATCGTACTGACAGAATGGAAGCAACACGACGTATCAAACTGTGGAAGAATGGGCATCAGGAAAGAGACAAAGAATGGCTCGCATAGGTGCTGAGAAAACAGAAGAGTGACGTGCAACCAAACTTGAGAATGCACGATTGAGAACATGACGATTGCATTCTGCAGTTTCAGATCTGTTTCGTTCTTAATAGAATAAACGCGATAGGCTGAGTGCTTGCCTGAAATACTCTACTTTGTGGCAGTACGTAGAGATGTTAAAATTAACTACAAATGTGTTTATCCAGCTGCAAAACGATCAATCAGCTGAGATGTTCTCATATCAATTGCTGGAAATTGTGAACAGAAAGCTGCAGGTTGATCTGACCTCAGGACGAATTTCACTGTCTCATAATTTTTTTTCTGCTATTTAGTGAGGTCAGAAGAAGAATTGGTTGAAAGAGCATTTCCCAATATTCAGATCAATTATAAAAATCACGATTGGCTGAATGAATCCAATACAAAAATTAATGAACAACGTCACAGTCTTGATAGGACTTTTAAAAGGTGAAGATGTACTCATTCCTTGCATTCCTATGATTTGGCAACGGATATGCCATTTCAATTTAAAAGATTGCAATTCCCAATTCGATTGGCGATTTGCAACCACACCATCAACAGAGCTCAGAGGTAATCTTTAGAATTTTACAATTTAGATCTAAACACGGATTACTTCTCACATGAACAGGGTCAGCAAACCAGACAATCTCTATATCTGTACAAATAATCCACAAGCACTGTGATATTAAACATATTTCTCTTTCTCTTCATTTAACAACAATTCTTTTCCATTTAACAAACTATTTTGTTTTATTTGCTACTTTAACATTGCTATGGTAACACAACACATAGCCGAGTACAACTACTTTACTATAAAAATGATCCATAAGCGAATTATGTGTTTTAGAATCGATCAACTTATGAAAACATTTCAATTTCCCCGTTGGCAAAAAATTACTGATAGTTACAAGCAATCAATTACTAGTATTGAAATGCATAAAAAAGTAGAGAATATAACTAATCAATTGGAGGTCGTTAAAGTCTCTCAAGTTTTAATCCGCACAGAGATGTTAATAGCACTGTTATTAAATTCAACTCTTTTGAGCAACATCTATACACAGCAATCATTATTCAGTTCTCTGCCTCCAAATTTTCTCCTAATCTACCACTTATTACTGGTTCTATACCATCTCTCAGCATCTTTATTTCTTATTGATGTCGTCTTCCTCTTTAATCTTTTCACAAGGTTTTATTTCAGAGGTATCAGAGAAGTTCACGTAAGTCTACTGTTTTTACTTTTCATTGCTAATTGTCGCTGAAATCATGAAGAAGCAGTAGTGAATCAATAACTTCTTTCTTGTTAATTTGATACCGCTGAATGTAATATGTTGCATGTGAGGATATATTGGGTAATGTAAGCTAAAATTGTACGCCCATTGTGTTTGTGTGCTCTAATAAAAGCGATAACTTTCGTGACCTCAAAACTGACCTCTTGACCCCAGGATCCTCCCTAATCCGAGGAAGAATAGCATCCTAAGCACCAAAATTATTTCTAAGCATGTGTTTCGACGAAGTCAGTTGGATAGATGATATGGAGCCTCACTGGGTTTCCCTTTTATGTTGCTGTCGTCACTACTAATTCTCATATTAAAGTCGTAAATGCTGAGTTCGCTGTTGTATTAACCAAATTTGTCATAATAAAGGTTTAATTATCTAAGTCTGAGGTCCATTACCCAAATTCTTTGAGGTTCATTACCTCAAAGAAAGTCAAAGAAATCGGCAAGAAGAAATAGAACAAAGACTCAGAATTAATTCTCTCAATCTCTGTCACAATCACAAATAAATCGTCGACAAAACTGATGATAATTCTTGCATGCTACAATATATATCGTTATAAGATACCCAATCATTCGACAACTGCAAAATAAATTTGAATTGACACATTCATGAGTTGGTACTACAAAAAACTGAACATTAACTATTATAAAATGCATAAAACTGAACGATAAATTGAAAAAGACAAAAAGATCACATTACACGTAAAGTTAATGGTAAATGATATGAAAAGGGAATTAGAATCAACAACATGTCATCGAATCTTATATCGCATCTCCTTTTAAAAACGATGATAAGCAGGATTATTAGGAAAGAAAGAAAAACAGTGGAAAAAAAAAGATAAAAGAGTATACAGAATCCATCAAATGATCAATACCACTCAATACAAAAGATGCTTGAAACAAATTTTCATACACTTTCAAACATGATTTTCACATGCGTTTAGTTTCAGATTGCAATACGTTGCATTTGTTCCCGAAAAATTATCATTACCGTGCTATGTGAAAATGTGTTGAGATTAAGTAAAAAAAGAAAAAAGGAAAGAATAGAATTTGCATAAATCACGGAGACAACAGGAAAAGAAATAAAATAATTAGCTGCACTTTAATAAATGGTACTTTTGCAACTTCATCTCTTCATGTTTATTATATACTTACGTGTATTCATTATACATACATATAGAATAAATGCATTTACAAAAGCACTGTTTTTAACAAAGGAAATGTTTGCCGATATTTAATGATAATTAACAACGGAAATGTTTATCGAGAATCATGTAGAGAAATGACAAGAAGTACTGAGTACACGGATGGTCAGTCACGTTTGTCCAACGTGACTCACGTGGGAAACACCCGATATCTAAACCTTGCAACGATCCACACCCACTTTGACATTCCCGTATTAACCTGACTCGTCAATCCCTCCATTGTGATTGTCAATGTCGCGAAATGTCCAAAAAGAATAATCATAGATTGAGACAGGGAGGTAAGAAGGTGAGAGAGTCATATGTTAAAGCTAGAGAATCAGATTAAAAAGATACGTAGATAGTGCGAGAATGCAAGTAGACAATTTGTGGCTATTTGCGCCAAAGTTTGTATTTGAATGCATTCGCAACAGTTTGTTGGCAAGGTGTCCGTGCGTACACGCAGAGTTGATGAGACACAAGAGGTGAGCAGACGTGTACAGACGTGTACTTTCTAATAATGCCCCAATTTCAGGCTCGCTGACAAACGTATTACCGGCATTGATTAGGCATGGCTGTTGAAGATGACGTGAAGAGATTACTTGCAAATTCACGGTCAGTTCTTCCCATTATTAATTCTTTCGTCAGTTTACAACATTTCAATCATTCAAATCTAAAGAATTAAAAGCTGTTTTATAAGGACCGCTCCTTTACAATATTTTTTATTTTAAATCTCAAATTGTTGTGTTAAATGGTTCCATTATTCATAGTTATTTGGACAAATGATTTTCTGATAAATTACATCCCGAAAAACCATACGGATCTTTTGTTAGTTTTGTTTTATGCTCTATTGTTTACCGTCGTAACAATTTTGTGGGATCTGTGACGGATTAAATTAATGGTTTGACAATCCTTTTTTTCCCTCAGTTTTACTGTTGGGAACTTTGCATCCAAACTATTTTTTCTATTAATAATAAATTTGAGCAGATTGAAATAAGTGGCCAAAGGTTGGCAATACAACTTTTTCCGTAGAGATTGATATCCTCAAGTTTTTAGAATTAATTTTTGCCACATCGACCGATTAAACATATGCAAATTTGACGCGGATATCCTATCGAAAGTCAATAACTTTTTTCTTTGGCTTGAGGAGCAAAGGGATGTTGGGAAGGAAATTATACGGAATGAGTAAGTTCGATTTCGGAATTCATAGTAGTTCACTTGATGGGAATATGTGTCAAATCAAACTTTGATTTCGATTAGATATTCTTTTTTTCGTCTGTTTTCAAGATATATCAGGGTTGTTGCTGAAGGGATCTTCAGGTGATGGTAATTCATTAAGTCGCTAAACTTTATCAGACATGAATTTCTTTAAAGAGGTTCGTGTTATTGGTATCAAAGCGTTATCATCCTCACTTGATATTTCCTTCCTTATTGTACAAATTTCCAAGTCTGTGGCTAAAATTAATCTGTGAAATTACAGAACTTTAACACATAAGAATCGGTGGTTCTATATTAGTAGCAATCTTTCTGTTCTTAATAATTCATAGTTCCATCCACAAACGACGTTTACTATTTTCAAAGTTGTAGAACGGGTCGCATGCGCTTACCAACCACGCCTAAACGAGGATACTGTTTTTCACAGGAAGCGGAAATCTTCCAGAAGTGCAGAAAAAAGCTGTTGGACAGTGTCACACGAAAAACAACAGCTGCTTTTACAAACGATGGGTATGTTATAAGGGATTATAAAAATGAGCTTGGCTTCCGTTTAGTTGGCGCTGTTGTAAACGTCTTTCTCATAATCATTATGGAATGGATCCCCAGTAATTATCCTTACTACTGTTGCTTACTCTGGGTGTTTTCAGTTGGAAGTACAACAGTTTTATCTCAGGCTATTTCGATGTTTCTAACAGTAGATGGAGTCGTAAAAAGTTCCCAGAATGTCTTTATTATACTTCTGTTTTCAGAAATACTGCGATTTATGCTGCAATAACTCCGAAATCTTCGAAAAACGCCATTGCAGTATGTATTTCCAGTAACGTTATTGGACTTTATTTTTATTCATCCCCCTTAGTTTCCATAACTTTATCTTTTGCAGAGAGCTGTAAAACAAGAGACAATGTTAGCAGGCCTAATGAATAACCGAAAAATACAAATAGGGCCTGCACCCACTCCGAGGCAATATGTTCCAAAACAAACATCTATTAAGGTTGCTTTCGTGTGCTTGATTAGATATAATTATGCAATTGCACTCTGCTTTCCCCGATGAAGTACGTGTTTTACAGGTGAATAAGTGTCCTTCAGTTACAACTTCTAGGAACAACACACCGAAACGGTAAGGAGTTCGTTTTTCCATCTGGCTTATTATTTGCTTCGATGAATTTATTTTTTATGAGGAAATGAATATTTTCCAGGATGCCACTTAAAAATGGAATGACTCCGAAGACGACCACACAGAAAATTGTCGCTAACCCGGAAACCATTGCGCGAAAAACTACAGTAACTCCGAAGGCGATTGTTGAGAAAACTGTTGTCACTCCGAGAATGGCTGACAAAAAGATTGTGGTTACTCCAAAGGCGACTGTCCAGCAGGTCAGTTTCACTTTTATGCATCTTAAGTTAATTTGGTTTCAGTTTTAATATATTTAATTCGTAGCAGTGGATTGACGTACAAAGATAAGACCGTGATCCGCAATAGATCGAAATCATCTCATTGATAGGCCGAGAGACAATTGTGTTTAGAATGTCATGAAAGATAATGGATTCAAAAATTTCCCATGCAAAAGTTTTCCTTACAGCCAACGTTCAAGAGGTCTGAAGTAATACGTAAAATGGAAAAAAGAACAAATACAGTAATCAAAAATAAAGAAGAACTGATGAAAGAAAAGGCAGAACGTGCGAGGAGGTCGTTTATTAATTTGGTTTTATAGAAATGCCATCTTGTGGATTATAAATTTTAGCTGTGCAAATTCTGAAATGTTCCGTCCACAATGATGAGTTTGGCATTCAATAGAGAAGTCATAAGGAGATGAATCATGTGAAATTCTAAGAAGCATCGAACAAACTCTTTTTTTAAATGCCAACTGAAATTCAGGGATCGCGAGGAACGGGCACTGCGCGTGAAAATGAACAATAAGAAAAAAGAAGAAGAGGCGCTCGAGAAGCTTCGGATAATAAAAATGCGCGAACAACAAATCGAACATTTGAGACAAAAACAGCGCATGCCACAGAGAGCCATTTCAAAATCACCCTGTCGTACCAGGTTCTGTTAATATTATAGTGATTAACAATGATTCGGTGATTACTTCAGAGTTTAAGTGATAATAGAAGAGCTTAGCTGAGCTGGTGAAAGAATATAGGTTGCCGAAGAAAAATTGTTTTTTAAAGTCCAAGAAACATGTCACATGAGAATTAAATGATGGTAATGAAAGAGAAATAAGTATTGTAGAGGTTATTACAATCGAATACAAAAACCGCTCGTTCGTTCGAAATCTTCACAAGACATTTCTGTGCCAAGGAACGTATTACAAAGAGAGGTAACAAAGAATGAACAGGTTTGTTTCATGTCAACAAAAGATGATTGTTCTAATTTTAGAAATTTTGTTAAAATTTCCAGATGACATTTCAGGAAAACCTCCAATTTCAAGGAAAACGGAACCACGTCGGTAATGTCAAACGGGATACCGATATACAAAATAAAAGACAAAAGCTAGATTTAGTGGAGTCCAATGAAAGAGATGATACTAATAGGCTTTCCAGCGAGATCAACACGCCAGAAAAAGTGCTGAGTGAAGAGCTTGTCGGTGGTCAAACTCATACTGAATGTCCTGAAAGTGAGGGTAAGAGAAATTCTGGAGGGAGAGAAACTTCACGAAGCAATACACAAGTGGCTAGTGAATCAAAAGAAACTCTTGCAGTAATCGAACAAGAAATGTTGGGATCTATGCGGAATTGTGATATTAATCCTGACATTGTGATGCCTTCACCTGTGGCTGAGAGATCGGAGATAAATGATAAGGAAAATGTAGGTGAAGCTTCACAGGTCATGGAAGTTGACATTTCCACTGTCGAGACAAGCAGTATAAATAATCAAACTTTTGATAAAAGGTTACTCTTGCTTAGGTTTAAGCTATATATGCTATATATTAAGCTATATATGTATTATAAAAGATATTTAGATACTTTCCTTAGATCTGAAATCTTTTGAAGCTCTGAAAAGTAGTTGGTACACATTTTTCACTACACAGAATCTTGTGCATTTCTAAAGAATTATTGTTAGTCTTTTTAGCGCGAATGTATCGAAAATCGAAACATTAGATGATATTGGTAATAACTATGATGTAGACAGCATTTCGTCGAATGATGAAACAGATGATGAAGAAAATCCACGAAAACCGATTCCTTTTTGGGCGCGAGGTTAGTGTTGATTTCTATTCCTGAAATGTGACGTAACCACTTAGCGTACTAAAATATCAAAATATTTACAGAATGGAAGAAATGAAAATAATCGAGAAAATATGGTTTTATTAAATAATTACATGCTTTTCATTCCAGGGGAACGATTACAAAATGCGTTACGGAAACAAATTGTGCAACCATCCATCGATCCTGATGCTTATTTTGGACCAGTAAGAACGCCTATGCTGGATAAAATTTTTGCAAGGAATCGCACACGTTATAATAAGCGAACATCGTCAGCCCAGTGGACATCACCAATGAGTAACCCGAAGAAAGGAACGAGTAAATTCTTCGAACTACAGAACAATCATGGTAGGAAAGCATAATGTCATGATGAATTGTTGAAGTTAAGTTAATTTCTACGAGATTGTCAATTTGTTTTGAAGACCTTCTAAATTTCCCAGCAAATGCAGTCATGGTTGTCACTTTGCATTTGTTGTTCATTTTGAGCTTTTTTTGCCTGTAATTTTTTTTCGTGCCACATATGGCTATAGCTATAACTTTGAAAAGGAATAGTATTGTGCATAATACTTCCACAATAAAGACACCTGTTTATTTATACCAAAATATATGGAGACAGCTGGTGGCGTAACTTGATGATACAATAAGCCCTTCATTTTTTACTCTAAAATTTGTTTTTGTATGGAATTTTCCTTATTGTAGGAAAAAGGTAGCAATAATTTCCCTCTTTGATAATGATACAGTAAGCGTTGCTATTTAATTGTATCATTCGTCGAATGGCTTGTCCCATTTTTCCGCATGTCCATATATTTCTTTTTACATTTACGATAAAATTATGCAAAATACAGCTCTGAAATACAGGCCACTCAATGAGCTATAGGTGTTCTAAATGAACACCTCTTCTGTCTGCTAGGCAAGTTGTACAAGTAAGGTTACCAGTGTGACATTATCATTTGATTGTTGTGTAATGCGCCGAACACAGCGATGTATGAGATTTTTGGAAAATGTTAACCTACGAATAATTCAACCTCTTACTAAGGACCTTCAATTATCCCTGACCAACACAGGTAATATCTTTTTGGTTTAATTGACGCTGTGGGGATATACCTACTGTTTAGCTGCATTTTGTGAAGAAGGACAATTCCTTCTAGGGGATTTGTATAATTAATAATAATAAAGGGGTCAAACTGGAGGTACACAACTGCAGCTACTGATAGTTTTTTTTTGATCACACCCAGAAGACTGCGTGGTTATAAGGCATAGCATAAAGCTACCAGATAATTAGATATATCTCAGGCTCACAAGACTCTAGAATAAAGAGTATAAGTTTGTGGGATAAAAAACATAGTTTACAGCAAACGAAGCAATTTTTCTCTTTTTTTCAAGAACTCTGAAACCACAGGGTTTAGGATAAGTAACACAAAGCTCGAAGACGTGAGTATATTGGGTCCGAGTATCACCTCTTCACAATCAGACCAATACTTGTCATTTCGGATGTAAATCATCGCAGTAACACAAGTATAACATATTACTTCATAATACCGAATCCCGCCTCTCTCCGGTCTATTCATCGGAAATAGCACGACACACTGCTCCCTTTTCGGCCAATGTTCTCTTTCGACTGGTCCGCCTGTTCTGCTTATCGTTGGTCCAGTCTTTCTGATATTCCATTCGACTGCTTTTCTCTTAATGTAGTTGTGCTGATATCATGACTACTAGTTATAGTGATTTTACGACAGCTCCGGTAATAATTACAATAACTATAGTAGTATTATGATTACTGTGATAATATTTATGGATTTCTTTTTTGAATTCGATGGCAGTATTGATTTTAACAATCGGAATTTTAATTTGAATAGCGAAATGAAGTCAGTTGTTCAGATTTCTTCCTAAATGATCTGCCATGCAATAGAATGACTACCCATTCATCAGCAACAAAGGATCAAAGAGAAGATTCAAAATTATTGGATTATTTGAAGAAATTCAGAAAAGAATGGTTCCAATATTGTTGTGCAGCAGTATTTACCATAAAATTTCTCTTAGTACCATGCTATCATAGCACCGATTTCGAGGTCAGTGATTTGAAAGTGGATAGAAAAAAATTACCAATTTATTCTGTATAACTTCCATTTCTTCCACAAAATATATTTCTAAAAAAAGAAATTTGAAATTTAAATTAACAGTTAAATTAAGGCTTTCTTTTTATGTAGGTTCATCGTAACTGGATGGCTATTACACATACGCTTCCCATTTGTTCGTGGTATTACGAAAACACATCGCAATGGACGCTCGATTATCCCCCACTTTTCTCCTTTTTTGAATATTTTTTAAGTCAGGTTAATGAAGTGGTCGTTTGTAATTTGAGAACTCTTTGTATTTTTCTACAGCGTATTTTCCAACAACAATTTGAAATCAATAAGACCTCAGTGCTTTATTAGGGCTGTATATCTTTCGAATATAAGTGAACAATCTTCAGGTGGCATCAAAAATCATTCCTTCTGCATTGGTGCTGCAAAAAGACGCATACTTTTCCACTGAATTACTGTATTTCCAGAGATTTTCGGTGATTATAACGGATGTTTTTTATGTAAGTGTTACGTAACTTTTCACATAAGTTTACGTCTCACTTTGTACGAAAATAACGAGCAATGTAGTATTCATAATGCTTTTGTCCAAATTTTGTTTTAATTCGAAATTCCAGGTCCTATCATGTGTTTTTTTAACAAAAAGTTTCTCTGGATTCTACATAACTTATCGCGGTGTGGAGAAAAATTCGTTCGCTGCCGACATTTTTCTCATAGCCAATGTTTCATTGGTGATGATCGATAACATACATTTTCAATATAATGGCTTTCTGACATCACTTTTTTTGCTTTCTCTCGGTTGGGTTATGAGAAAGTCTTTTCTCTATGTAAGTGCCATGTATTATTTGATTATTTCAGATATTCCACTTAATTATGCATTTCGAAAGTCAAAGAATTGTTTACAAAAACCCGTGATAAATTGTGATTTCTTGATAATCTCATATTGGCTGAACTTTTTTTGATGCTGCCTCTTCGGCTGAGTTTTCTGCCATCGTCATAGGTGCAGCAAATTTTTCTAGCGCCTTAAATTTTTTAACATGGCATGCAGAAATGTTAATTTAATACCATAGCCTTGAGTTGCGCATGTCTTATGTTTCAAAAATTAATAACTGCGCTTTAAAGGTATCCTATGTTTTGATGAATAATATTGGCGTCAGGTCAGTAATAATCAAGTATTCCTGAAGGTTTTTATAAACTGTAATGTTTTGTAATCCACTTTTAGGGTGCGTTGACCTACTGCATGCTATTAAATATGAAACATATTTATCTATACTATGCACCTGCATATGCGGTGTACTATGTTATGAATTATTTGTTTTCCTCAGGAAAGGCTTTTATAGCTAACGGTGCAAAATTAGCTGCTATTCTTATGCTTCCATTTGCACTATCTTTTGGTAAAGTAAATTGTTTCTTATCTTTTTCATACATACAACAAAAATATTTAAGCTTCAATTTATACAGTTTTAATGACTTTGAAGTAGAAATGATTAAGTATGCAGTGAGTCGTAGCTTGGTTGTCCATTTTTTTTTTGGCGTTTTTAAGAATAATATGTCTTCTCTGGCTTATTTTTCTGAATATATCTCAGGCTTTATTCGAGTATAGATTTAATGCGACCGTTCATTTTAGCTCCGTTTATTCATTTATGTGGTCCTGGTATTTTGCAGCAGATATGGAAACAGTTGTTTCCATTTGAGCGTGGTTTAACACACGCTTACTGGGCCCCGAATTTATGGGCACTTTACAATTTTTCTGACTGGTATTTTTATCAAATCCTGAAATTGACTGGGCGATTGCCGCCAAATGTTCACTCGCCTGCTTATGTTTCAGGCCTTGTACAAGTATCTTTGCACTTGTTCGCTGTACAGTTCTGTTTTCGTTTTTATGAGTTTATAAGTTATGGTGATTGAGCATTTTGAGTGGTCTTCGTAAACTTTATTTTTTAGTCGTTTTAGTTGGAATTGGACTAAATTGTTTCAGGAATTCAAGCATTCCATCTTACCTTCTGTATCACCATTCGGAACATTGCTAGTGACGTTAACATTGCTCTTACCGTTAGTATCTCTTATCCGGACGCGGCACTCAAAGAATTTTCCCCTTTTACTCACATTATCGGCATTTGCTTTCTTCCTTGCTGGATATCATGTGCACGAAAAAGCAATCATACTCATCACTATTCCATATACTATTCTAGCTTCTTCAGTATGTTGCAGTTAACAGTGTTTTCCATAGAAAGTTATATTCACTTTTGTAACATTCGTAAACTAATATAAAAAAGCAATTTTTGCTGTCGCACTTCAATTGTTCATTAATTTGTTACAGTTTATCATTTTTATTGTCAAATATCAATTCTATTGAAATATTCAATGCAATGTTTTCTTTTTAAATTAGGCTCACGATGCCAACGTACAAAAACTAGTTATGTAGTTTACTTGTTGGTTAGGAGGAACGTTATCGTAAAGATTTGAAAACTTTAATATTTCAGGACCATCGATTTCTGCCGTCTTTTATTGTGCTTTCAGTTGTGGCCAATGTTTCACTTTTTCCTCTTTTCTTTACACCTTTCGAGAATATTTTGAAGGTGTGTCCTTCCGTATTATTAAAAAACGGTTTCTTCCGATGAAGAATTGATGGTTTGAAAGGCTGTGAGCTTTACACCAAAGTATAAGAAAGATTTTTATAGCTGTAGTAATGAGTAAAACGATGAACAGAGATCTGCGCATGTTTAATTTCGATATTGTTTATATGGTTGAAATCAGTCGACAGTTCTATGATATTACGACTTTTTTGGTGCCTTTAATTGTTCTCACATAAAAGTGTTCATTTTGATAATGTGTATTTTAGGTTTCTGTTACACTTTGCTATCTGTTTTTATCAGTAAGCATTATGCGGTTTTTGTGTCCAAAAAGATCGCTTCGTTTTCTCCAGAAACTTTATTTGTTTGGGCTCTTAATTGTTCAGGTTTATTGCTTAGTTTTGCATCAGGTTGGTAATTTTCATTACAATGAGGATAGCCTCATTGTCGAAATAATCAGAAGATTTAAATGCAGTTAGATGCATTGCATCACTAAGCTGAGTCAACCGGATTTTTCTCTCCTTTCATACCCTGGGCCTTTGCATTTTTAATCATATTTCATTTTTTGATTCGAGTCTTCCAAACGGTGGAAGAAACTTTGATTTTTCAGCTCATAAGCTCTTAAATATTATATTTGCATTTTAGATTATATTCGGCATTAATTTCGAATTCATTCCTTTAATGCTTACTTCATTGTCAACAGCTTTTGGACTTTGTTGGATTTACTTTGAATTGCTGTGGATTATTTCTTTTGAGAATCCAAAATATACTGGAGCTGCATGTATCTGCGAAAAAAAGTTTAAGAGGAAATAATTTTATTATTGGCGTTAACTCTTACTCTGTTACTTTTTCCACGGTATGTTAAGTACTAAATACATTATATGAGTCTATTAACACTACATTCACTCTACTTATTCATCTATTCAGCTAGAATATTTCAAGTTGTATTTTTGGGTTAACCGATTTTCGGGTTTTTACAAATCGTTTGTTTTTTAAATATTTACCGTCCTTTTTCTTTTCATGATTTGCCACAAAGAATGTACAGATCTATGAAATGACTGCAGGCTATCACCAGGCCAACAACAGATGCAGCCACTTATGACATAGTCATGATTACGAAGTACAGACAAGGTTTTGATTTACAATGGTGATTAATTGAATAACAAAGATAAGTTAATGAGAAACTATGATAATAACAAAGATAAATTATGAATGACAAAGATAAATTTTAATTGTTGTGATTATTATTGCTGTTTATTTGTTTTTCGATTATTTGCAATAAAAGTTTTCGGGTCAGCTCAATCAATCTTTTTTGGTGATAATAGAGTTTTTTTTCTCTTTTTTTTCTGCCTTTATACAACACAAATATTTCGAACAGCTACAAATGTAGATAGTTTGATCTGCAAACAATATATTTGTGTATTGATCGCAGAAAAATAAAGTACCACTGCAGAACTCTGTCATTAATGCTGAAGGCTGCATTTATGATGGGAATAAATTACCTTTTCCCCATGGACAGTGCATTTCACGAGGTACTGTAGAAGATTTACAATAACTGTATTTGTACAGCAAAGTACTGATAGGAACTTAAAACTGCTATATTTAAATAACAAGATGACAACAACATGAAATTACAAGATGACAACATGAACATGAGTGTTAAAAAGATGGAGAGATTATTATTAAGAAATGCAAGAGATGAAGTAAATATAATATAATGCCGAATATTACTCTAAATAATATTTAATCAACAAGGATTAGTGCTTCTACTCATGTTTTACTATACACGTTTAGTTCTAACTTCCTCTACCATTATTAACTTTGATGATTAAAGTTAGACATGGAATAGAAAAAGAAAAGGCTGACTGAGTAAGATTGAAATAAGGAAAGGTTTAACATAAAGAGTTTTTACTATTAGATGTTCAATATGGAGAAATCTGAGATATGCATCTTTTTTGGATTTATTTAATTTGCATCTTTGATTTATTCACTCTATGTACTTTTTTTACTTCAATTCTTTGGAAATATTATTCCATCTTTAATGATATATTACCCTTGTTGTTACTGGAACGCCACCTATGCCAGACAGAACTATTTCAAACTTCTACTTTTCCGTAGTTTCAGTCATAATCTTTTAACCACTGCTATATGTTTCATGCCTTCTCGTATTTTGAAATACGATCTAGAAAAATTGATTTAATTAACCACAACATTTTTACACACAACATTGAAACAACATCCGGGATGGAGTTGTTGTCAACAACTTGTCAACTGATTAATTTAATTTAATTGAACTCATGCAAAACCACGTTCAAGCATTCATTAAAACGAATTTCAAACTTGAAATTTGTTCCAATCTACTCGAATTTCAAACTTGTCATCCCTTGTCTTTTTCTTTTTTCATTTTAATTAAAGTGACCGGCTTGATTGAAATCATTCCGGGTTGCAACCTTTTTTTTATTTGCAAACGACCAACAACACAGAGTGCTTTGCATTTGTTTTTGTATTCTTTCTCGAGAATGAAATAAAGAAATAAAGGTTGATAGTGGAGAAACTTGACTTTCGTATGGCAAAAGTGGGAAGTTGTAATTATTTGCTTTGACATATCTCCACTTGATTATGTTGACTTTCGAAGTTCGATTCATTTTTTTTTTTAACCCAATAGATATTCTGCCCCCAATAACACTTCTCCTTGTTGCTTCTCTCTCTTTTTCTCCATTCTTTTAAATTTCATTTTAAACATTTTCAGTATCATATTGTTATCAACTGAAATACCAGTGCTATTAGCAATGATTATGCAATACATTAAACAACTTCTTGAATGCAATGTTTTGCATGTAACGATAATAGTTGTAGTGAACAAATCTATTTATTTACCCAACAAATAAGGCGGTCACAACAAATATTTCACCTGAAAAATAAGATAATCACAACAAACCTATTTATTTACCCAGCATTCATTCGAATATTTTGCAGATGTAAAATTCGTCACAAATATTGGGGACAGTGATGAAGACCATCACGATAATGGCAATTTTAGTTGCTGCTGATGTTGACAACGACGTTAGTAATCATGGGATGTGATCAGAGGAGAGAGGTGCTCAGAATAGGGGGACATTCACATTCACATTTGCCTGCTTCTCTGATGGCATACCACCATCACATCACCATCACCATCACCATCACCACTACATCACATCGATATCGACTCGTTGACGATGACAACAAGAACGATGAAGGTGCAAGACGCTGCCACGATAACTACGACGATGACGAATAACGACGATAATAATGATGGAGGACGGGGACAGGATACAAATGCGTACAATAACAGTAGCGCAGCAGCAGTAGTAATATAGTAATAGTAATAGTAATAGTAATAGTAATAGTAATAGTAATAGTAATAGTAATAGTAATAGTAATAGTAATAGTAATAGTAATAGTAATATAGTAATAGTAATAGTAGTAGTACTAGTAGTAAGTAGTAGTAGCATGAAGAACAATAACAATAACCTTAGCATGGATCGTGTAAGGGGGAAGAGGTAAAAATTGTTAAGATAATAACTTATAGTTTAGTTTTACTGTAATTTTTTTCTTTTTAAAAAGAATTTGTTATCACTAATCATAAGAATACTCAAAATGATTATAAAGCGTGACTGTTTTCCATACTTGTTTATGATGTTCCCTTTTTATCAAAATTTTACTCCCTTTTTCCTTCAATTTTTTAAATGAGAATTTCAGAATATCCCCAGAATACAACTGGAAGAATAGGAACGGTACAAGGGCAAACATATAATCATTAGAATGATCGTCATTGTTGTTGTTGTTATTAACTTGACTAACCATAATAATTATCTTCAAATGAGGGATAATTACTGCTGCTATTGCTGTTGTTGTTGACGGTGATGGGTGGTGCTTTTGTTGATAATGATGGACGATGATGATGATGATGACAATGTTGATGATGACGATGTTGATGTTGATGTTGATGATGATGATGATGATGATGATGATGATGATGATGATGATGATGATGATGATGATGATGATGATGATGATGATGATGATGATGATGATGATGATGATTAGTACGATTAGTTGAGGGAAGAGTTACAAAGAAGGGTACGTGGAGGGTATTGATGTTGCTAGCAGTAATAGTCGCCGTTAATGATTGTGCTTTGGCTGATGATATCACTGTGCGGCAGAAATGCCTGATGATGTTGATGTCGATGAGCGCCGCTTCTCCGTTTTCATCCTTGCCTACACCATCATCATCATTCCTTTCCACTACTTTTCATCGTTATCAAAACTATTCTTCCCCCTTGCCCCTATACGCCTCCTTCCCTATCTTGCTGTTGTCATTGCTGATAACGATGCCTTTGAAGCCTTACATTACATCGTACCAGCAACACTTCCCATCTTTCCATTCCTTTATCATCAAATTTTAAACTATCACTTCAAATGGTTTCATTGATAACTGTAACAAAAGCAGTTTGTAATTAGCTCATTTAACAATACCAAAATTAACCTAACTGTTGTTACATTTGACGTTAAAGCTTAAGTATTTTAAAAATGAATGTTGAACATTTTAGTGGTTGCATAAACTTCAATAACTTCATAGATTTCAATAATTTTTCAATAAATTTTAAGCAAATGACGGCGTGCAATACATTGAAATATATTGATTGGACATATTTTCAGGTAACTAGCCATGCATGCCGGATTCGATGGTACAGCAGCGCCATCAATGGTGAGCATAGTAAGTTAATTTCGAATATTTATCAAAACATTGTTACTTGTTAGGATTTGTATCCTATCAACTTATGTATGCATGTCACATGAAAATTAATATCTTGCATAGCACGTTTGAATTCAGTTTAAAATTCTCTTCATTCTGCAAGATTAAAGTTTTTGTAGGTACCAACGAATATTGCTGTTTCACAACGTGAAAAAAGGCGATTTTATGTGAAGAAATCAATAATTGGAATGCAAGAATTTCGGGATTGGGAAGAGAAATTGGGCGATTATTGGTATCGCCATCATCACGTGAATTCTTTTTTTTTTTTGATTTTTGCTTATTTAACAAGGCGAGTAGTCGTGAAATTTGGAGGAACCTTTGTTATTTTAAAAATATCGTTGCTGACTACTGGAAAAATTTAACCATGCTTTCCGTATTTTTTATTAGGTGTACTTTGCACTTTTTTGTTGGTAATATTTTTGATTAACTACTACCACTTTCGTTAACGTCACAGTAACATCGAGAGCAATACACAGAAGACCAGACGATCTTGACGACCAGCGACTGACTTGTTTTAGAAAGTGAATAACATCGTGTATTATCACTGCAAATATGAACCTTGTTATGCGTCAATGAAGGCCAAAGTAATGCTCGATTGTGTACAGGTATTCAAGTTGTTCAATAAATTTTAACCTTTCGCTTTCTCAGCAAGTACTCTCGTCCAAGTTAAAATATAATTTAAAATTTCTGCAACTTTGCAGTTGTATGTTACCGAAGAAGGACATTCGCATCCTGCTCCTGCTGATATGATGGTGTGTTATTTCTAACATATTTCTGCATTTTCATACCACTGTTATTGAATGTTAAGCTGAAATTTAAGAAATGGAGCATAAAAAATTTTGCTAAAACACATCAACATATTGAATGAATTATGAAAAAATGTTAAGAAATGACAATTTCTATTGTGTCGTTATAGTTCAGCATCAGTTGAATCATAACTTTTTTCAGGCACCGCCGTCAAAACATATAATGGATCCTCTAACGCGACAAACTGTATCAGTTCAGAAACGAAAAGTATGTGAAAATTTTGTTGTTTTGAAAAATCCTGAGATCTTCTGTAGATTTGTTGTTTATTGCACTATAGATTTACTGTGCTTAATTCTTTATAAATTTTAGTGAAATTTTCGTTGCAGCATATGGATGAGCAGTATTATACCGGATTTTCAGCTGCGCCATATCCTCAACAATTTTTGAATGATATACTTCGTATGCAAGGCGATTTTAATGGTGTTCATGATGTTAGTCCGTTTGTTTTGGCGGAGCTTTCTGTTCCACTTACAAACTCATGACTACTAAATTATTTAAAAATATTTTTAAATATTAATATTGGTTCTTTTAATCACCAAGTCATCCATTCATCAGTTGAACAAATTCTGTCTGCCTCTCATCATAGCCATTTTTAAATAATCCCACTTTCTCAAATACATTAAATTGTACAGGCATCCTTGCCAAGGAATAAGCTCTTGTCCAAGCCAATTATTTTAAAAACCGTTTTTATAGCATGGATGGAGGAATTTCAATTTAATGGTTTTAGTTCGGAAATTTTGATGAGTTAATGATCATAGGTATTTTGCAGGCCAGTGCAACTGCTTGTTACAGCAATCCTCATGTGGCATTTCAGAATGGCGAAGCATCAAAAGAAGTAATTTTTTTCTAGACTTTGTACTTTTACTACCCTGTAGTTGCGGGCGTTCAAACAAAAAGTTATGCCAACTGCCAAGTAGAAATAGATTTCGAATGACATATCAGAGCCTTCACGGCTATGCGTAACGAATTTATCAGGGCATCGAAATAAAAATGGAGAATCAGGGTGCTACAACATCGGATATGCGCATGGAAGTGATTTCGGCAGTCGCAGAAGTGGCAAAATATGCTCAAAATCGGACAGCACAAATGGAAAATAGTTCACAGAAGAGTGCTGATGGAAATGGTACCGTGCAGCAAGTATCGAAACCAATTTCTGCTCATTCAACAACCTCACCTATTAGCTCACCCGAAGTACATCCTTCCGGTAATTCCAGCCAAGTGCAGCAACGGAATGGATTCTCGGATGAAAGTGACAGCGACGATGATGAGTCATCGGGTGAGTGAACAAAGTTCTATTTAGTTAGATCATATTGTGAAGTGAAGTTCAAGTAAGTTCATTTGTTGAGTTGGGAATTTGATAAATTAAAAAGCCGTAAAACCGCTGATCTAAAGAATAAACTTCTTTGCGAATCCTAAGGGATTTTCGACAATTCCATGTATCTAATTAAAAATGGGTTTTTTAGATACGGAAAGTGATGATGCAAAGTGTTCTTCTTCCCATGTTGGCCAAAAGTGCGGTAGTGGAGATGTCGAGGTATATTTTCTAAAATTTAATTTGATAAGATTTATCCATGGAAATATCCATGTCTCTCCTACTTAGAACGGAGCTGCGTAAAAATGCCTTTTTTCCTATGCAGGCTGACAACGATCTGTTTGCGATATTAAAGAAAAAAATTGAAAGACAAGTCCCACGAAAACGTTTACGTTACTTGCGGCGTATAAGACGGCAACTAAGTTTTTTTTACAAATGCATGAAGTGAAAGAAATGTCGTCACGATTACCACCAACAACAAAATACGAAGATATCTTTGGGAAACATCAGCAACAACAGCATCAACAACCACATCAGCATCAACAACAACAGCAACAGTCACAGCAGTGATTATTATCGTGTAAATAATTGTTCTTGTTTTGAGCTGTTCCTATTAATGCAAAGATTTCTGGTCTCATTAGTTTTGAAATTTTATGTTGTAAAGAAAATATTTGAGCCGACGTCATCTTTCTTATTATTCTTCCTTAATTTTAGATCTAAACTTTATTTGGGATCAAAAATAATGGGAAATTAGGGGTGAGTTTGGCTCATAGGGGATTGCTCTCTCTATTTGAGGTTTTTTGTTTCATTCAAATACTTTAAATTAAAATTAATTTTAAATTTTTGTGACAAAATAAACTTTGTTGCGGACAGTTGGTATCGGTTTTTTACTTTTTACAGTGGTAAACTGTCTAGCAATGTGTATACCTGTGAACAGTATTGCTGCATATCACATCATTGCTGTTCATTTAATTTTTTACCGACTTAACTTTTTGAACTCTTGCTTTGCTGGATACGTAATTCGTCGTTGTGGATGCAAACAAAGTGGTCTCAATATTGGAGGAGAAACAATTTGTTATTACATGTGATGGATTCAGGGGAAGGGAAATCGACTAATGTTTAGTCTATTCATTGATGTTTCACAAAAAAGTCTTGATAATAACGAGTATTACTGCATATCACAACATTGCTGTTCATTTAGTTTTTTGCCGATTTAATTCTTTAGACGATTTAACCTTTTTTTTATGATGTGACCTTTTTTAACCCCGATTTAATCTTTTTTTACGATTTAACCCTTTTTTATGTAACAACTTAACCTTTTTTTTATCGATTTAACTTAATTTTTAGTTGGAATTATTGTGCTGGACTTTCGTTATTTACGTTTTGATAATTTTATCACGCGCCTACCTTCATATATGGTCATGTTGAATGAGACCAGTCTTTAAATGATATTAAAGAGAAAGCCGAGAACGTATGAAAGTACGGACTGGTATAATTTAAGTATTCTAACCTTTACAACCTCTATCCTTCAGTTTGCACAATACCATAGTGATGAATGTTGGAGAGCGATTAATCAATTGATTGTGTTCTTCACACTGATTTGTCCTTTTGTTTGCTTGATCTCAACACAAACTAAAATATCAGATTAAAGTTATTTGAATTAACTTTTTTAAAGATTGGGTAGAGGGTTACGTAAATGTAACTTATGGAACAGTACATGTTTATAACTAAATATCAGATTAAAGTTATTTGGAGTTTAAAGTTTTTGGCGACATTGGAAGCGACCATATGATTAAGGAATACAAACATACTTTAAAATTATAGTGATGTTCACTTTTCGTATTGACTTGTTTTGTTATGGTCACAGTGATCGACCTTTTTACTTCTTCACTATCACTGACATCACAGCCTATTTTATTGATATGTGTCGATTGGATGTCTCGAAACAAAAGCACCAAAAACTTTAACGAAATAAAAGATAGCTAGTTATCAGTGTTGAAAGTGAAACTGATATATGTGTGTCTATGAGAAAGCTCAAAGAAAGGAAGGAAAGGAGCGAAGATTTTCGACAAATGAGAGCTAACTGAAATATATATCCCTTTCATCTATCCTTCCTCACTACATCTTTACGGTTTCATCTTGTTGCCAGTTATCGCTGTTACTAATTACGACATTTCTCCGACCAGTTCCATCTGCTCCACTCCGTTCACAAATTTAAGATTATTTCACTTCTTGGCTTGTTTTATTTGAGCCATCAAAGATCAACATTACTTTTTACACCAATTACTAATTTTTCAAATGAAAAGAAAAGAATATCTGGTAGTATCGACAGCGGTAAACTTCGCATTTTCCTTCATTTTTGATTTAACATAGTAACAAAATTAATAATAATAGTAATAATAATAATAATAATAATAATAATAATAATAATAATAATAATGATAAATAATAAAAGTGAACAAACAAATAAATAAATAAATGAGTAAATAAATAATAATAACAAACACTGTAATAATGTTGAGTAAAGTAAAGCTAATACAAAAAGGCCAGATCAGTTGTTATTAGTTGGATGGAATGCGAAAATAAATTGATAATGTCAAGTATCTGTTCATACAACTATTTCACTTCGGTTTTTTTTCTTCTTTTTTAAATTATACCATTCATTAACTGATATCACTCTTTACCATATTTTTCTTTCCTTTTTATTGCATAGTTTAATAATAAAGGAGGAAGTTTTGGTTCAATTTATGTGATCATTCCTTCCTTTAATGTATTTCATTCGAATTTGATAACAGTAATAACAGATTC
>NW_018108193.1:329443-333789 GCF_000183805.2 Loa loa
GAGCAAATAGAAAGAATGATTTACATTCCAACTAAAATTCTCCTTTAGCCTATCTTTTGATAATAATGATAATGGTAATAGTGTTGATAATGATAGTGAAGGTAAAGTTGATTGAGAATCTCTTCAAGTCGCAATATCCCCAATCAATGCCTTCACTCCTTACAATCCTTATCAATCAATCAACTGTTCCTAGTCAAACCGATTTAAACCGATTGTGAACAAAGCAATCAATCCATATATATCCACATGTATATAACAGAAAAGATAATAATAATAATAATAATAATAATGATAAATAATAAAAGTGAACAAACAAATAAATAAATAAATGAGTAAATAAATAATAATAACAAACACTGTAATAATGTTGAGTAAAGTAAAGCTAATACAAAAAGGCCAGATCAGTTGTTATTAGTTGGATGGAATGCGAAAATAAATTGATAATGTCAAGTATCTGTTCATACAACTATTTCACTCGGTTTTTTTTCTTCTTTTTTAAATTATACCATTCATTAACTGATATCACTCTTTACCATATTTTTCTTTCCTTTTTATTGCATAGTTTAATAATAAAGGAGGAAGTTTTGGTTCAATTTATGTGATCATTCCTTCCTTTAATGTATTTCATTCGAATTTGATAACAGTAATAACAGATTCTTATCAGTATATCAGTATAGCCATATGTTTATTCTAAATAAGAAGGAAGTATGGATTAATAATTTGAAATTGAGTAACATTTTGAAGAAAGAAATGAAAGTTGATGCCACAAAATGGAGGAACAATCCTTATTGCCTTATTAAATTCTTTCATATTTTTTTAATTTCAAATGTTTCTGTGCAAAATTTTGAGAAATTTTTCACTTCTAGAATTGTAAAATGTTTTCATATGCCAATGGTTGTTTTTGATAAAACAAATTAGAAAAACTATTGCAATTGAGGAAACCATTAAGAGTTCTACAAGCATTTCCAAACTGACATTTCTTCTAAATCATTTATTTCCTTTTCATTTTCTTCATTTTTCTTTAAAATTTCATTTGAAAATTATTATTATATCAGGTGTAGCACACCAAATGATAAGTTGAAGTGTGTTTTTCTTTTTAATTTAGGTTTACATTTCATTTTAAAAATCATACTTTCAAATTGAAATATTAAGAAAAAAGTATCATGATAAGGTTGAATAAACAATATGACCAGATTAAGCATCATGATCAGCTTTAAAAAAAATATGACCAGATAAAGCATGATGATTAGGTTATTCAAGCATAATCATTTCAGCTTCCATTTTCTTTTCATTCAGTTAATAAGAGAGTTTTAAAATGTTCATCCATTTATTTAACATAAATTTTTTAAAGTTCAAAAATTTTTCATTGTCTTCAAATTTTAAAAATTGTTGTTTGTCTACGATTTTCAAACCGATATGTCAAATTTTTTTTTTCGCTTCCAGTTAGATTCTTTTATTTCGCTGTTAAAATTCATTGTTGAATGAATGAACATTTGTTACAATATGTAGGAAATATACCAGCAAATATTCCAATAATATGAAACAGAAAATTCTTTTTTTTAAAAAAACTAATTCAAATGAAATGAAATGAAACATTTTGAAATTGAATTAAATTCGATTAAAATGAATCAAATTACTATTTTTTAAACACCTTTCACTATGTTAACTTGATCTGATCAAATCAATTTAATGCAATCTTTTAATGATTTAAAATTCAAACTCTACGCTAAAATCACCATTTAGGAGAGAATATTGCTCTTGTCTGTTATTGTTGTCATTTATGTGACTAGGTTGATTAGGCCTGTGGTGGTGATTTATCATTGCTTATGTGTTTGGTTAGGCCATTAACATTTTGTTAATCTTCCCATATTTTCTTCTTTTTCCTCATCTCACCTATCCAACCAATCATTCCTTTTTATCCAAACAACCAGCAACAACGGAATTTCAATTATTTCAGAATGAAAAAAAAAAAGAAGGAATGTCAAGAGAGAAAAAAAGCAAAGAGAACAAAAGTAAACGAATATCTAAAGAGCGAAATAGCACGGTCGATACATCTAAATCCAATGAAAAGATAGATTAAGTAAATGAAGTACGCTTCTCACATTCCAACTTTCTTTCTTTTTTCATTTTATTTTTGGAAAAGAATTTTTGTGTTTGAAAAAATTTGGCTCGTTTGCTTGTTACATTTTTTTCAATTCTTTCCACCTATGAAAACATGTTTTTGACAATTGCATGTAGCTACTAATTCTATGGAGCAATTAACCTCATTAGCAAGCATTATTAATTTGACCTTTTATACTTTGGTTTGAATTTATTGGCATTTGTTGAAATGTAATAAAAATTACTTCCCACCGTCCTTTTTCCGCCTTATCTAAAATTTGAAATTTAAAATTAGTTAAAGCATTCCTTTTCTTTTTCACAATGCATATTTTATTTTTTATCATAAATATCTGCATTTAATTTATTTTTCCAAAAAAAGGTATAAAAATTGATATTGTTCAAAATTTTCAACTCTTTCCAACTTTCTATCTTTAAAAATTATTTTATTGATTTCTATCGTCATAAATTAGTTATTTAATTACTCCAAATGAAATATTTCAACAATCGATAATTTCAGTTCTTCTATTTCAAATGATTCATTTTCAAGTCTGAAATTTGTAATTCAAACATTGTCATTTCCCTGTAGTGATATTTTTTATCATATCATTTTCGTTTTTTTTTTATCATTTTTATCATTCGAACGCAGATATGTTTACTCCATTTTTCTTCCAATTTCAATCTCTTCTTTCTTTTTTTTTATTCCCTCATTTGAGTTGAAAACAAACAGTACCTGCGTTTGGTTCGGTTATTATCATTTCAAATTCCTTTTCAGTTCGAAATATGTTGCGTTCTCTTTCCTACACAATCAGTCTTTCCACTTTCACTACATTTGGTGCAATCAATCAAATGATGTTTTCTAATGAAAAATAAATTCTGCTATTATACCATTCCTTATTTTACACTTTAATGATGTTTAGTGTCTTATTTACTTGAAAAATGATTAAAATTTACCTTATTTCATGCAATATTATTGCATAACTTATGCAAATTATTCCTCTCATTAGAATGAAATTTTGGTAGGAAGCTGAAATGATTACATTATGTTAGTTCGAAAAAGTGATAGCATTTAACAGATGTGGTGAAGAGATAAGAAGAGTGAGAGTCTAGGCTTTCTATCAAAATAATAAATTACTTAAAAGCAGACACAGCAAGCTCAATGCTTAGCAATTTGAAAGATTACCATTATTTCAATTAGTTTTCATTGCTAATGCCTTTTAAAATTTACAAAAAGCCATTCTTTTGCTGAAATATTTTAAAATGAACATTTTTTCCTCTCTTAAACTAACATCCAACTACCTGTTGGATAGACTATTCGTTTCTTTTCACCGAAGAAAACTTTGCATTGAATATATTTAGCGCTTTCATACCTTTGGAACTTCTTGATAAGATGCAAATTGAACAGAAGGTATCTCAGACGGATAATCGGTAATTAGTTCAAGTCTTTCTGCTTCTTTATTTTCAATTTCAAATCGAAAAAGTTGCTTACCAAATGAAATAAACTATCCGAAAATCAAAATGCAAATTTATTTGGCAGCAGATAATTGCCAAATAATGATTCATGTTTTTTTCCCGAAATTTTGCTTGTTCGGAATAGAAAATTCGTCTCATCTTTCATATAAATATTTCAAACTCCTTTTTCATCACGAATCAAATATTCCAAATTAGTTAATTCTATTTCGATTAAATCAAATTCAGCCAAACTTTCAAATGAAACCTTTCTTTTAATTCAATTTTTTAATTCAAATATTTTAATCCAAAGCACCACAGTTTAACTCCCATAAGTTTCATTCATTTCTTTTCATACGCATCCATTTCCAATTTTCTTCTCTTTCAGCTCATTTCGATCATTACAAATTCAAAAAATGAAAGGAGCAAAAACAATCGATTAATAGCATTCATTCCCTTTCATGCAAGCAATGAAAGCATCATTGTCAATTTCATTTCCTATTTTATATACTATATATATTATATATTATATTTTGATATATGTGTTTACTTCACAATAATACTTCTTCAAACTTAGTAAAAGAGGAAATAAGTCCAAATGCTTCTTCGTTATCATCATCATCATCATCATCATTTTCATCATTATCCCGACATATTCATCATTATCATCATCATCATCATTTTCATCATTATCCCGACATATTCATCATCATCATCATTGTCCCGACATATTCATCATTATCATCATCATCATCATTTTCATCATTATCCCGACATATTCATTCATCATCATCATGTCC
>NW_018108193.1:334022-346522 GCF_000183805.2 Loa loa
ACCACAGTTTAACTCCCATAAGTTTCATTCATTTCTTTTCATACGCATCCATTTCCAATTTTCTTCTCTTTCAGCTCATTTCGATCATTACAAATTCAAAAATGAAAGGAGCAAAAACAATCGATTAATAGCATTCATTCCCTTTCATGCAAGCAATGAAAGCATCATTGTCAATTTCATTTTCCTATTTTATATACTATATATATTATATATTATATTTTGATATATGTGTTTACTTCACAATAATACTTCTTCAAACTTAGTAAAAGAGGAAATAAGTCCAAATGCTTCTTCGTTATCATCATCATCATCATCATCATTTTCATCATTATCCCGACATATTCATCATTATCATCATCATCATCATTTTCATCATTATCCCGACATATTCATCATCATCATCATTGTCCCGACATATTCATCATTATCATCATCATCATCATTTTCATCATTATCCCAACGTATTCATCCTTATCATCATCATCATCATTTTCATCATTATCCCGACATATTCATCATCATCATCATTGTCCCGACATATTCATCATTATCCCAATCATCCTTATCATCATATTCATCCTTATCATCATCATCACCATTTTCATCATCTTTATCCCTAACATGTTCATCATCATCTTCATCTTCACCTACCTCTACATCCTATCTTTTACCTCGGCATATTAGGTTAGAAAAGGACAAATCGATTCCGATTAGCAGCCACATTCTCTTGCCGAAGAAACACAGCCTTCTTTCTTTGCTTCTTTTCCTCCTTTCCTCTTTCCCTTCTTTTTTCTCTTCTCCTTCCCTTTTTTCCTTCTTCCTTTCCTTTCTTAATATCTATCACAACTTCAAATTCCTGACAAAAACTTCAACTGCTAGCTATCCTGTCTCTTTCTATCATGTTCATCTATCCAACAAAATATTTCTCATTAATTCAGAAACTACTTCATCTAATCCTACTACACCTCACCAACGTAGGTTCTACAGTACCGTAAGAAAGCGTACTTCAAACTGTATAGTTTACTTTTCTTTACTGATATTCTTATCTTCACTCTTTTTACTCTCTGCTATTTTATGATATTTCGTTATCACTGCATGAATTATTATGCTTATCACTTAACACAGTCTTGTCAACCGTTATTGATGAGATCGCTGTGGATGCTACATGCTACAGTATGTTGCAACATACATTTAAGACAGCTGGGACAATTTCTCATCTATTCTACTCATGGGAACACGGATAGACATCATCCAATTGCCAAAATACCACACGACAGAGATGACCTTAGCTGACCTTTAGAGAGAAAAGGCGCAATGGCGGCGATGTGTTGTCGGCGAACATGCTGATTTTTTCTCCAGATATTTTAATCCATTAAAGTGTCTGTCCCTCAATTTTCTTTGTTTCTTTCTCTCGAATTTAATCCATACAAAACATCCTGAAAATTGATAACTATAGGTTAATAAATGGTTATTCTCGGTAAGATTATGTCTATAGCGGGTGACGTCTCGATATTGTCGGTTATCCCGGTGGAGTAACTCTGTTTCCCTCCTGGACATCTTACAACATTAACTTTGCTAATAACAGTTCGATGAGACACTGATAATAAGAACTCTTTCTAGTACATTGATCTCTTTTTGCTTACCTCTCTCAATGTCCCCCCCCCCTACCCCGTACCTCAGTCATATCATGAGAGCACCGTCCCCATCGTTTTTGATCGCTTGCTTCCTTCTTCCTCTGTTTCCTGTCCTTATTTCCATTATTCCTCATTTCAGTCATTATACCAAATTTCTAACTATCGCTAAAGTGCTGCTTACTTTTACCATTTTTGCAAATCGATTCATTCCAAGTCGTCGCGAATAATACTCCGTCCAAGAAGGATTGCCCGCATTGTCACGTTGCTGATATTCGTGGGCGTAAGATGACAGACGTGAATGAGTGGATGGGTCATTTATTTTTCATATCGGACCGTTCTTTTTTATGTTCATTGATTTTTAAAACCAAAACGCCACTTCTCTTTCAATTTTAACTTTCTTCTCTCGTTTTAAAGTGCAACCCATTCCATTATTCTCGTTCAGTATATCTTCCACGTAGGTTGCGTAGCATCAAGTAATGTACCCAGTGATGATGATGGTAAACACAACTGGACATATGGCTGAAGTGACCATGCAATGACCTATCAGATGCAACGGTTTTTAACGATGCTATCGTGAACTTTCTTTTTATCTTTTGCTCATGTAAAAGTAATAATTGTGATTCGCACACTATTCTGTTGGAACGCAAGAATACTAACCGTTTATGTAAAGTGATTTCTCGAAGACACGCTGATACATTGAAATCACTTTCTGCTCCCTTACAGTATATTTTTGAAAATTTGAAATTTTTGCCTTCATTTTATACAGTAGCTTTTATACAGTAGCGAAATATTAAATGGAAATAATTTTCACTTTTCCCTAATCGCAAGAGGTTGTATATTATCGCAGTTTCCTTCGCATAATTGTGCCAAATTGTGTATGCATGCATTTGCAAATGCATTATGCATGCTCCATTTATGAAGAGCATGCATCATATATGCATTAGTAGTGCGTAATGTATTTATGCATCATTTATGTCACGTATGATTATTTTTCGGCCATTACTTTTTTAGAATTATTAATTTTTGCTGGGATAAAAATTTAAATAATTGATTTTTAGGATTTATACGTGTTATGCGTGACGTGTATCGCTCGCAGAGGGCGTTTGCATGAAACAGTTTGCACGCTAAAACAAACTATCTTCTGGAGAAATGATGTACTTCAAATTACATCTCTTACTTTTCCTTCTCACTTTTATCGATTTTTCATTTACTGCTGAAAGAAAAGGTGTGTGTTGTTTCTTTTTTAGAACCAATTTATAATAATATTTCATACCGTTAGTCAGTACTAAGGTAATTCGTTTCATTACTGCAGTTATCCTTTCTGCATTTTCCCTATCCTTCTCATCTCTGAGTTTTTGTCGTTGGTTTGAAAAGCTCAATTCCTACCGATTATTCGTTGTTTTGAATTATTTAGAATCTACAACTTTTTCTAGGGCCGCGCATTTTAAACCAAAATTCTAATTCAGGGTCATTTTACTACAATTTCGACCCGCCAAATTTCTCACCATTACAAAGAAGATATAAAAGAGGAATTGATGATGACAGCGATGATATCGAGGACGCATTTCGTTTACCAAAAGACGTTGAGGTGCTAGAAGATTCGGTATGCTTTTGAAATACTATTTTGATTTTACAGCATATTCAAGTATGACTATTGTGTTACCTCCCGATATAGTATTATTTTTACTTCAGCATCATCTGCTCATAAAAATTTTAGTTAGGTTTGCATATCCTGAGAGTTGTGTTTAATCGATTATTTGCGGTCTCGTTTAAGACTGTTAACGTAACTCCACTTTTTGAAGTAATGGGAACAAATAACGAGTAATGCGAAGCAGAGAATTTATGTGGTACGGAAGTTGCCTTGATATTTATATCATTATGTACTGATATCATAGAATTGGAATATATTTCCTGTACTCAAAAAAATGACTGATTTAATTTGAACTTTGGAGTTTAAAGTTCAATTCGAAAACATTTTTTTTTTTAAAGATTGATCATCAGTATTACATAATGGAAATCAAAGTCAATAGATCCGATCTAATGAAGGATTATTACATCGATGTACCAGCAATGTTAGAAAAGCCAGGAACTGTTGGTAATAGAAGTCATTCATCACTTTCAAATAGCTATAGAAGAGCCGTGGTATGTAATATCAACCATCTGGATTTTTTTTGTAACAATTTCCAGTCTTCTTGATGCCAAAATAATAGAACTACTAGTATGAACGAAATTTAGAAGGTAATTTGCAAATTACATTGTTTTATAACATTAATTGGCGACTGAATCTATAATTCGTTATTTTCACTAATTTTTTTTTTGAAAAGATTTTAGGCGGCTAAGATACAGTTTGATTTTCCTTTTTATGGTCACCGAATGAAAAATTTAACTATCGCTACTGGTGGTAAGTTATCATTTTCTTCCAAAAACCTTAGGTTTTTCTATAGTATTCCTTAGAAATTTTAAACTTGTGAATACTAACAGATACTGACTTTCCGCTCTTTTATAGTAATATACTTTGAAATAGAATTAATGATTCTTTAGTAGTCAGTGTTCTGTAATTATAGTGTTGTTGATGTCCACTACGTTTTATTGAGAGCTCGAAATTTGGAATAAATTCAAAGCAAAATAATAGCACACAGACACAAACTCATTTACTTCATAGGCTTTGCTTACATTGGTGATCAGTGGCACAGCTGGTTAGCAGCCACGCAATATATTGCACCGCTTATGGCCAATTTTGATACGCACGGCGAAAATGCTACAATTATGTATGCGGATGATGGTGAAAAGTTTGTTATGGAATGGCGTAATTTACAACTTCGTGAACAACGTTCAGGCACGGTTTCTGTACATCTTTTAAGATTAGCATGCCACACTTTTTGGAAATTTCCTTTTCGAAAATTTATCTTTGAAAGGCAAAAATAGCTTGAACACTCCAGTGAAAATAAAATGGACAGTGTTTGTATCACTGGGAGAGGTAAGTGTAAATGTTGTAAATATACGTAGTCTTCAATCTTAGATTATGTTAGCTTTTAGAATTTTTATACGATCGGTTCAGTTGAAGATTTGAGCTTCAAGATTAGATGTTAAATTATGTTAGGTTATTGTCAACATACTTTCAGACGGTTTCTTCACTTTCCAAGCATCTTTACACAAGAACGGAGATATCTGGTTCGTCTACAAAGATGTAAGTATTGAATGAATTCATGCTTGCATTCTAATAAGTATTAAGTTAATGTAAGTAAGCAGGAATATAAAAAGCAGTAAGCAAATTAATTTGAGCAGTATATGTCCCTCTTCCGATGATCCCTTTCCTATTTTGTGACAACACTTTACTTTGATTCGACAGTATCTTTAAGCGATATTTTAGGTACCGATACCTGTAACAAACATCAGTGATTCCCATCACCCAGTGAAAATAGGGATGAGTGATGCTTATCTTTTTCATCACAGCGTGCATAATCCCCTTGCACCTATTTCGCAACCTCGTAAGTTTTTTTCATTTTCTGCTCTTTAAATTGGAATATCGCAGAATGATATCGTTGGAAATGTCCTTTTTAAAACTTTGTGAATTCACACTGCCTCCGTCCTTTTTTTTTCTTTTTTTTTTTTGTAGCATCAATAAAACGGGTTATTTACGAATACCATCGCATTGAAGTGAAACCATTATTTATTGTATCAAATACAATCGTTCTATTGAAGGCTCAACCAAGTAAGACCAATTTTTGCAAAATTTTTCTTTTCGAAATTCTTTTGTATTCATAGAAAATACGTAAATGCAAGTCTTCATATTCCAGCATGCATACAGTATCAGAGCTGTGAAGAATGTTCCAATGCGACTTTAAAACATTTTAACTGCTCTTGGTGTCATTCGAAGGCAAAACACGGTGGACCTTTTTGCTCTGACCAAGCTGGGTAAACTATGCTTCTTTGCGTAAATAAAGATCTCTAATTCGGAATCCTCAAGGGGAATATGTTACATAGTTTATTTTCAGACTGCATAGACGCCGACAGCACTGGATTGAAGGCAACTGCAAGGATAACGGTAAAGTGACTTACTGTAGTGCAGATGAAGATTTCAATGAAATCGATGAGGAAGACGATATTCGTGATGCATCTGGTATTTTTAAATAAATGATGATCGAAAAAACTTTAATAATTGCAACTTCAATGTCTCTAAGATCGTCATGCACGGCTTTTGTAGCCTCTGTGTTATACTGATTTCGTAGCAGTTAAATGGTTTTTATAGAATCGTCACTTGCTTTGTTAAACCAAACTAACTGGATTTTTAGTTTATGCGGCTGATCGCTCAGTCTGATTATTCAGTTTCTTATCTCTTTGTTGGCAGTTTATTTTACCTCAGTACTAATACGTATTATAGATGGAAATATACTACAGTTTAGGAACATTCATTTTCATATCCTCATAAAACAATCAGTTATAATACTAGTAAGTAAAATTGCAGCATTTAGAAGTCGCAAAACGATCTGTTCCATTTGCAGGGAAAGTACGAGTAACAGCATCACCGTCAGAACCGGATGAAGTGGTTGCGTGGGATCGTGAGAAAAAAATTAAAGTTCCACAAGTAGCTAAAGACAGCCAAGGTGATTTTACAACTATTTACTGTTTTCGATTCATTATGAACGAAATCTAGTGAATAATTTAATAGAGTCGATCTCTTGCTAAGATCTATGATGAAATTAAGCCAGTTTATAGATGTGTTGGGCCGATCTAATAGCGGATTCGTGTCAATATTTGTTGTCGTCGTTGGTGTTATAATGCTGGCAAGTTGGGCCTCATACGCATACTTCAATCCTCATACGCCTTCGGGCCAACTATTGATAAGGGTAAATCCTGATTTTTTTAAAAAAAAATATTCATGAAGATTACTACAAGGAAAAATGCCTTTATGGTATTTCTTATTGTATGCTCAGAAAGATAAATTTACTTATGAGATGTTATTCGAAATTTTTTTTCCTTTACATCTTTTTCTGTTTTCCATAAATAATGTTTCAGTATCGTCCTTCGAGGTGGCATATGCCATCGAGTCACGTTCGGTATAGTGCTTCAGTACACATGTAAGCAGTGGAAATAACTCAAGGAATTTTTATTTTCAAACAATAGGTATGCGCGTCAATATTGAATCTCAGTGTTTGCTTATCATTGACTGTTATGCATGTTCGAAATGGATTTTTCATCCTTTTGTGCTTTGGTTTTTTTATCCCATTTATTTCTCAGATGGTACCACAGACCTTTGTTTAGGCTTTGTGATAAAATACGAAACGAAAAACTTAAAAATATTATATATTATGAAATTTGGATTAAACATCCAGGATATTCGAATTTGGTCAACCTTAAAAGCGTTATTCGTTGTTTTCAAAGTTTTTTCCAAATAATTTTATTCTGGTTTTGTCATACAGTTAGCAATAATATATTGTTCTTTCAGGCCCTGTCTTTGATATTTGTTTTATTATCTGATCATGGTTATTCTTCGAAATTTCCTCTAAGTTATCCTTCCATAAACAATTGTTCAGTTCTGCACTACCCTATTTATTACTTGATTCTTTCATAAAGTTGCAATGACCACATTTACACTCAAAGAAGTTGAATTGATTTGAAATGATCGGCCATTCTTTAAAATTTATTTTGAGGTTTAGCTCTTGAGTTATAGAACTGCAATTTTTCGTCAGCATTTTTTCATTTATTACAGTATTCGTCCTGAGGTGTTTTTAGTAGGTTACTAATTGTAAGTTGCTTGATTTATATAATTTATGATTTAAACTTAAACTCACTGTTCGAAATTTTCCACTCTGTGTCTAAAGATTTCGAAAAATTATTAATCTTTTCGTACCGTAATGTTTGTTTTTAAAATTGAAATACCAGGATTTTTTTTGAATATTGTTGCAGTGGCAGAGCTATACGTCGGATACTAGGCCCCCAAGAGAGACTTATGTTAAGCGCTAATCCCTTTATCTATTGTTAGTTTACCAATGATTTGTAATTGAAATACGAAATTTTAAAACTGGTAGAATATATTGTACAGTGCTTCTGCTTTGTTTTATCATTTGGTAGCATTTTTTCGGATAATGTGTGTATTAAGTCGCAGCATTTCGTGTTATCACATCTCATTCTTGTTTTTCATATCTTGCAAGGCAAAAAAAATACAAATTTTGTTATTCGCTGTTATACACTTCATATTTTAACAATCGTTTAATCAACTTATCTCCAGTGTAGTGTAACATCTTTTACTATCCATTCTGAATAATTTCCCACACATTGTTATACATTGTTTAGTATGGTGTCTGAAATTCGGAACTTTGCAAGTGGCGAACAAATTCGAAAAACATTTGGAAGACTCTTATCCCTATTATGATATTAACAGTGGGAGCAATTAGGTAATTAGCCTTTGCAAGTCTTTAAATGTAATGAATGCGCTTAGCTAATTACGTCTACCTCTGAGAAAATAACTTTTGCCTTTTTTTTGATAGTGAATTTCATCCAATTTTAAAAACTAAAGTTTCAAAAAAAAGAAATCCAATCACATAATTCTCTGGATACTTTGTCAACGTCAAGCGAATTTTATTTCGTGCTATAAATTTTTCAAGTGTGCCTCTCGATTTGCATTATCAAGAAATCCAAATGAAAATTAATTGTGTGCTACATTTGATGAAGTTTGAAAAGTCAAAAAAAAGACAGGGGCAGTAGGACGAATATATTGAAGTGTTTATTGGGGAACTAACAATTTTTTGTTTGGAAAATGCTGGTTCTTTTTTTTTAAATCGGTTTTACTCAACGATTTAATCGGCCTTACTTTGAACTGTACTTGAACCGTTTACGAAGACGAAACAACGATTCTACCTTAATTGGAAAAGACATTTGAATTCGCAAATTGAATATTTCATATAATTAATTAAGATGTTAATTTAACCATTCAGTATATTATTTTAACAATATTCGTTTCTTAACAATGATTTTTTTTTTTTTGTGTTAATAAACAAATTAGAATTCTGAATGGCAATTAGCATAGGAATATTTAGGTCTCGTATCAAAACGGTAGCTAAATTATTTCGTTTTAAATGAATGGAATAAAAGAGTGTTAAAATCAAATTACTTTTTTCAGAAGCATTTTAGCAATAATTATAAGCGGCAATGAGTGACCAATTCATATATGAATTATCTTTTCAATTTATTTCTATGGATACAAGCATTATTTTCAAATTTACTTTTCAATCTTCATCTTTTAAAAATAATTCGTCATGATGTATAAATTTTCGTCATAAGTAATTATTGCAAGATTAGCCAAATGAGAGATGATCTACTATCATCAATACACATTCCCTAAACCAGTTTATTACTCATTAGCGTAAGTAGATTATGAGATTTCAAACGGTACAAATATCCACTTCTCCCTAACAATATCCCCATTTTATTTGATCATAAGTAAAATATGTATCATGATATCAGTCATCTTTTTCACATGCAATAACTATCCTATCACCATTAATTGATAATAATCACCGACTATTCAACTTAGTAAAAATTCGCAATACTCCAAAATAACTTCTAGCATTAAGTGGGAGTGATTACTTCTGTAGTTATAAGCTTAGCAAGATATCAGAAACTTCGCCAAAAAAAATTGAAACTTTAGATTTTTACAAAAAAAAAAAAAAATCATAGAAATTCATTGGCACGAAAATTAAGATTCAATGATTCAGTTATTATTTCACTATCCATTCGTTAACTGATTCTATTTATGAAATTTGACACTAAGAATTTGTGTTTCTCATAAATCACAAGTATGGAAAACAGGAAATTTTCGGATGAAAATCAGTTGCAATAACTTAAATTTTAATTAATACTCATTCCTAATAAAAAGAACAGACGAAAACAGAAAAGATTAAAACTGTGAAGTCAGAAATGACCCATAGGAGTGATATAGCAGAAGTTTACAACTTAACAGTATCCCTTTTAAATAACAAAATGACGATGACGATTATAACCGAGAAAATTGCGGACAAATAAGCAGCAGTAATGAGCAAGCTATCATGACGAATAGGTTCAAGTTCGAATTTAGTTTTTCATGATGAAACCATTTCAAAATGTTTGAATAAAAACTTCAATGACCTAGTTATGCATAACACAGATAAGTATGTTGAGAAGTGTGTAAGTTTGAAAAATGTTTATTTCAATACTAGAACGATCTTCTGAATTTCAGGAAATTTTTCTTGTAGGATAAAAAAAAATCCCATGTTCCTTGCAACTTTCTTGCAGATGTCTAGCATATTTCCATGGCTTTCGATAATAATATAAAGAATGGCAAACAAAATTCACTAATAATTTAAAACCATAATACTTGAACAAAAATGCACCGATTTATATAAGTTCGAAAATAACATTTAAGAAAATAGTTAAGAAAAAATGAGAGAACTCCGTGCGACATTTTAAACAACCAATCAAAAAGTTCACACACCTGCAAAACCAGCTGGTCCTTTACGTTGACTTAAAATACTTCCCAGTGTTTTTGGAAATACACTCATCATTTTGAATCTCTCACCCATACCTTTTGCACTCAACAAAATTTCATAAGATTTGAACAAATTTTCTTTTTCTTCCTTTGTTTTACAACATGCCAACAGTTTCTGCAGCCTTAATCCAATTCCCATTTGAGCAAGAAATTCTCTAAAATTATTAAATTGGTTGTAATGGGTTTCCTATAAGCGTTCCACTTCCGCAATGAAGAAATATATTTTGTCCAAATATTTTGTCCGTTACTGGGAGTGCCGAAGAAAAAGTGAAATAAAAAAAATGAAACCAAATGTTCCTGGTGAAATCATTCTTTATATAACAGTCGAAAACGCCACTGAAAAAACAAAGATTTACTATAAAATTTTGAAAATAAAAGAACAACACACCGTTGTTCAATTGGTCCAAAAACCAGTGTTCGGTCTTTGACGAGGCTTTTCAAATATCCAAAATTGACATCGGCAGTTATATCGTGTTGTCCTGGATTTTCCAAAGGATGTACAATTTGGTGACCTTTGTAGGCTCGTAAAGATAAATCTTTTCTTGTACCATTATGTCCATAATCTACTATCAACACAAAACCACCAAATTTCGTAATACTGTCAGCGACCTGAAGTACTGAACATAATATCAAAAATCTTAGTCATTACCGCCACTAAAAATATCGTCAGTGATACAAAACTGAATTACAGTTATAGCAATTATTGGCATTGATTAACCTGATTAATGTAAGTACCAGCGTCAATACTAATTTCCCATTCTTTAATTGATAAATCCTCACGAATATTTTTCGGTAACAAGCCGCTGAAACATAAAGTGTTATTTTAAGAGTTTGCGGAGAAAAAAGTTTGGAACAGAAGTCGTGATTTTTCCGAACAATTTCTAATGAAATCAAATGGAATGAATATTTACAGTGTATGTAAATTTTCGGATCTTGACAGCATAAAACAAAGCCTGTCATCTTTATCCAAATTCACATATACTTCGTGCCACTTGCCCTTATCATCTCTTTTGAATTGATTTACTGGCAGCGCATCCAAAAATTCGTTGCTTATGAATACAGAAAACTGCAAAACTTATTTAAACCAGTTTTTCATTCAATTCTGCCAATAAGAAATTTTATGTTAATTCCACACGAATAATAAGTGATGAGCATTTACTTTAGCAGGAATATCATCAACACTGCGATACCAATATACTGGAAAACCATTTTTCGTCACATTACACCGAACATACGGTTCTCCGTCAACGAACTGCGACGTATGCTCACAAAGCAGAGATTCCTGTTGACTCAACAAAGCGTCAGATGTTTCCACAAGATGAATAGATCCTTCTGTCGCCTAAAACAAAATGTCATCAATGGATATTAAAAAACAACAAAAAACATTAAGATGAAGCATACTTTGAGCTGTATCAGGGTCCGTGTGATATCATACATCAACTGCCCTGTACCAGGACCATTTTCCACTAACTGCCATTCCCCACTATGCCCTGAAAGCACCTGAAATAATACTAAGCAGTTGCAATTCATAATGGAAGAGATTCTTATTTTAATAAATCATGAATGGCTCTAACAGAGTTAACATCGCATGCTTCAAATGTCACTACAAGTATATGTCTTAAACATATTCTCCGTAAAGGTCACATGAATAGTCACACGTAAACCGAAGACAGGAAGTACTAAATATCATTAATATTATTTTACAATCATAGTTCAAAGTAGGAGAAGTACCGGTATAACTCAGTTCGTAGTAGCACCATATACCGACAAGCTCACCGAATATTTGTGTTAGCTCGGGAGCGGTGATAAAGTCACCTTTTTCGCCAAATATTTTACTACCATGATGCGAATAATAGCCACCAATAGGTGATGAAGCTGTTAGACGCATATAATCAGCAACACTCATCGGTCCATTTAAGTTAATTTTCTGCTGCAAAAAGAATGGTTAGAAACTGTTCAGAGACTTAAAATATACAAGCAACCTAATTAGAAAAACACGAAGATGACAGTGGTAACTGAAATTCACAAGAATTGCAAATAAGAGTTAGAATAATTTGTGAGAATTTGCTCTTTTTGCTAGCTGCTATACCAAAGTAATCTACACACTGCTGCGATTTGAAAAAGACAACAAAGATTTTCAAAAGTTACTATATTCTACACTATATTTTTCGCATCATCCTATACCTTCACCTGACTTATAACGATTAGACATTGTATAAGATGACGAACTTCAATATAATGTATTTGTAGCAACATGTAAACATGTAAAATATAGAAATTCACTGTACCTTAATAAAATGCAGTAGCTGATCGGAATACTGCTTCCTTGGTGGCTTTGTTTC
>NW_018108193.1:348356-361795 GCF_000183805.2 Loa loa
AATTCGATTTCCTAAATTCGATTTTCGAAAAAGAATTCGAAAAAATCGAAAATTTGTTTTAAATAGACCAAAAAGAAACAATCATACGTAAATTAATCGAGATCGTTAACTGGTGTGTCTTAGTAGCAGCTTAACCAGTGGATAAATTAACCGAAACAAGCAATGAATGGCTCTATTCGATGTACGACTGGATCGTAGTTAATAAGTAATAACATTGTTAATAGTTTATAATGATCAAGCAAATTAATAATCAAAATAATTACGTCTAAAATGCAGCATGATTTTTGCAGTAGAGCGGGAACTTGTCAAGGAAAGTATGTTCTGGATACGGTTACTTCAAAGGACGATTGCTTGAAACTAATCGAAACGTCAGGATACATGCTTATCAGTTTCATAAGCAAAAGTTGGCAAAATATCCCAAATTTTATTCATTATGCAATAAATCGTCACTTATTTACTTTGCTATCATTAAATGTAATGATCTGAAATCGTTGATTACTTGGAATTTTCAGGAAAAAATTTTCAAATTTTTATTGAGATATGGCGGTGCTTCTCATAAAGTTTTAACATAAAAGTTGTGAAGGATATGATTAGATTAATCGATAGGAAGTGCTAAGATTGAAGGGGAAAGGAAACAAAACGCTATGAATGTTTCATTGATGTGAATAAGTATTATTGGTAATGGTTGTCATATATTTATGGGACATTTTCCTTGTTTTATTACAGATTGTTAGAAGACATCGTTTAATCTCTCTAATGGGAGTTTCTTCTCGTAAAAGCAAAAAGAGAGGATAGGACAGAAGTTTGAAGGATGTATTGGCAAAGTACTTCGAAAAGAGAGTACTGCTTTTCGTCTTTCCATTTTCAAGCATCGATGATGGGACAGAATCGAGTCTTTTCCTTTCTCATGATTTAGAGAATAATTATTCGTTTATTATCACTTTTTTGCTAATTTGTCATCTGAATGAATTATTGGAAATTTTTTTTTAATATTCTTTTAATAGATTATATACAAAATCTGTTTTGAACAAAATTTCGATTTCTTTTGTAATAAATTGTTTTTCAATAGTCAATGGACTGGTTGGAATTCATTTTTATAGTTTGTTCTACTCTAAATTGTAACAAATTAAATTTTGCACTGCTCTTCGTACTAGCAAGGGTATAGTTAATTAGCAAAATTTCAATGGTTTATTACAATTAGCAAAAGAATTGTCGGAAACCAAAGATGGACATAAAACACACTTCTTCTTCTTCTTTCACACTTTAATTATAAATGCTATTTGTGATATTTATTGTTTTATGCTTTCTAAATTATTTCTGCAAAATTTCGAAAAACTTTTAAAAAATGTGCAAAAATATGTTTGAAAATTGAATGCTCTAATGAAGCGTAAAACAAAAACGAAAAAAAAATAGATTGAAAGTGACACAAGGATAGAATGGAGAAATTTGATAGTAATATGAGTATTCATTCATTTAATTATTAAGCAAAAATATTTGAACGGGAACAAACAGATAATTTTTTTCTTTTTCTTTTTTTTTTAATATTTGAACAAGCAGATATTTTTACTTCTCTTTTTTAAGTTCAAAGAAAAATTTAACTAAAAAAGCTAAAACAAATAAAAAATCTATAGCAAAATGCACAAAATTTTTTTCGTTTGCTATATTTTGATTTTGCAATATTTTTATCACCATATTATATCAGCCAAATCCTGTTATAAATAAACAAATCACTTGATAACTGTTTATTAAATTTAAAAAAAGAATTAAAAATATATGTTTTGAAAAATATTCCTGACACTTTCAGAAAAAACCATATTATTCCCTAATTATCAAAACAAATAATGTGGTAAAGTAAATAAAATAAATAGTAAAGTATATTGATTAGAATTTCCATAAAAATTGATTATTAATTTAGCGCTAGAGAAGCTTGGAGAGTGAGGTGGAAAATTGGCCTTATTTGATAACAAATGAATCAGTTTTAAGAAAGAAGCATTGGTATTAGAAATTTAATATTTGTTGATTTCGAAAAAAAAGTCCTATCAAAATTTCCAGAAGCAATGTAGTTGAACAATTTTGGTTTGATTTATTCGTTCAAACTTTGAATACACTACAATTTTTTTTTAGAAGAAATGTAATTGAATGCTTCATTTTGTTTACTAATTCATATAAAATAATATCCAAATGCATTTAAAACTCCATCGATTTAGGCTACAAAGCTGCAAGGTATTTCGTTGTTAACACTTTCATTCATTTAATGGAAGGTAAATATTTCACATATTGCCTTGAGTTTTTCGAGATACTATGAATTTTCTTGAATTTATGGTATTTCCGGACAAACATTTTAGTTGGTAACAAATAACCATAAGTTCAAAAAAATATGAAAACATGAGATGAAAATCTAAATATTAAAAATCTGTTTGCAAAATATCACCAAAAAAAAAACGAAACAAAAATATCACTGCCGGTAAATTTTGAGCAAATAATTTGTTTGAAATTTGAAATTTTAGATAATTACTGGACAACTTAATGGGATCTACCATAGTAATATTATTGATTGCTTTGTTTTATACGATGAAAGCATTTCGACTTCTTGAAGAGTTCGTTTTTTTCCTTTTGTTCACCTTTATTTCTAAATTACTTCAATATCGTACTCCACTTCAAGTTGCTCTACTAACATATTTTATTCCAACATCATTAGTAATTTTCTCACAATAAAAAAAAGAAAAGAAGGAAAAGGAAACCAATACAGAAAGTGGATAATTGGAAAGGAAGAAAAGTTTTCAAAGAAAATTTGCTGATGGCAAGAAAAGAAAAATCTATTAATCTATTTGTTATACATATATATTCATTACTATCTTTATTTGTAAGTGTAGTTGTAATTTAATTACAAACAATTGAAATAAGGTTTTTTCTCTCGGTTACTTTTAGATTTTGTAGTTTTCTTTCTGCATTCTTTCTCAGCAATTTAATTTCACATTGAACATAAAAACTCTATGGATCAATAATTCAATTCTATTGGAATTAGATGCTTTTGGTACCTAATTCATCATTTGTACAGATCAGTTGACACAATAACACACACATAACAGACACAGACAGACACATTTTCAATAAACCTATGCTGAATTAATGGCTGAGGCATTAATTGAGCATAGGTTTATTGGAAAACAAACTGGTTACATGACAACTGATGGGCCTTGAGAACTTTCCCACGAGTCATATTTGTTAAAAATGAATGGGATTTTTTAGTGAATATGATCCGCAGACCAGAAAAATCTCAGAAATATTAGACGTCCTTATCGATAATAATACTTATGATAGACGTCTAAGGCCAAAACATGGTGAAGAACCGGTAAACGTTGGTATTACGTTACATGTGTCAAGCGTTAGTGCAATATCCGAAGTTGATATGGTATGTATATGTTAGATATGATAATGATAAGAGTAATATTATTTCCTGACGTCATCTCCTACAATCTAATGAATATTTAAAGTTCGAGGGTTCCTTTTTTGTTTTTAAAATATTTTTATGGCCTCTTTTCAATATTTTGTAAGCAATCGATTTTTGTTTTCAGGACTTTACGATCGATTTTTATTTGAGGCAAACTTGGAATGACCCACGCCTTGCATTTAGCCATTACCTGTATGGTATCTTCGAAAATAACATTGATTCATTAACGGTTAAAATTTTTGCCATAATTTTGATAATTTTACAATTAGTTAATGTAAAGTTAGAAAGAATAATTAAAATTTATTTCATTAACAGATTTTAAAATAATACCGTGACTAAAATGATGTTTCAATAAAGAATCGAAAAGCTGTAACTGCCAGGCACATTCATCAACAATAAATTATTCTCGAGTTTCATTGAAACACCAGTATATGCCAGATAGAGTTCATTCCAGAAGCATACAAAGCATATACAAACAGGCCATCTATCATATTATGGTAATTCTCTACTCAAGACTTGACCTTTACCGATATATGTGCCATCGTATCCTAGGCTAGAAAATCAATAGTGTTTTTTTTTAATATCACGAAATTTTTAAATAAGAATAATCCAAAATAATTCAACGAAGCCAATTTTCAGCAAGGTGAAAAAGTAATCAACTACTCATATCCACAACATATTTTATTCGTTGAAGTAGTGAAATACGACAGCGTTCCCTAGATTGAAATGAAGTCAAAGAATCTACATACTTGAAACTGACAATGATAGTGATAATGAAATACTCCATTTAACAAAGTGAATAATATATTTAGGTTGGCGTAGATTATCTACAGAAATTATGGAAACCAGATACATTTTTCCCGAATGAGAAGAGGTCATACTTTCACGTAACTACAACGCATAATTCATTCTTGCGCATCTATCCAAACGGCAACGTATTTACCAGTCAGAGGTTTGTTTCTTTTTAAAACTGATGGAAACATTCAATCTCAATATCAAATTTGAAGAAGGGAAGAATTAATACGAGGAAAATTTGAAATAAAGGATTTGAAACGATAAAAGTAAGGACATTGAGTGATTAAAAACCTTAATGAACGGATAATTAAATAATTGAGAAGCACTTTTCAAAGCACCAAATCGCATAGGTACCTATGAAATATCGTTCAACAAAATTTGGTAGCTTGATTTTATAGAATGTGAAAGAATTCATAGAATTTAATAAAATTTAATAGAAATTTTGATTCACATGCTTACAGGCTAACTGTTACAGCTATATGTAACATGGAACTTCAGTTATTCCCTATGGATTCCCAGAAATGCAAACTTGAAATTGAAAGCTGTTAGTTGAATTCCTTAATTTTATTGCACCATAAGTAAGAACAAGTTCAAAAATCTTAACTCTTGCGAAATTATAATGAACATTTTTGACCTTGACGAATTCAGCAATACCTTTCAGCGTAGTTAATAATAGATTATGTCATTCAACATTAAACTTATGAATATAGGAACCACTAACGAGAGTATGTGTTGCAGATGGATACAGCGTATTAGATATTGTTTACTTTTTCAATAACTCGAAAAATCCAGTATCGAAATCAGAATTTGAATTGCCTCAGTTTGTACTCATCGATATACAAGTTGCATCACGAAATGTTGCCTTAGTTTCTGGTGAAGCATAGAATTCTTCCTTAAAAATTTGCAAAATTTAGAAATATAAAGACTAAAGAGCATTCTCAAGGGAAAGTATACGATTTCATATTTCATTTACAAAATATTTTGTCTGTCCGCATATTTTAAATTCTTATAACTGCTTGTCAAATTTTCGCGTATGTTAAAGTCTCCCCGAGTTGTTTTATTTTACTAGTTATTTACTTTCCAACTAAATTTCAGGGAACTCATGTCTAACATTTAAAATTTCAGGCAACTACTCACGTCTAACCTGCACATTTCTTTTCAAGCGAAATATAGGATTCTACATAATTCAAGTTTATTTACCCTCAATTTTGATCGTTATCATATCGTGGGTATCTTTCTGGCTCAACCGTGATGCAACTCCAGCACGAGTAGCGCTTAGTGTACTTACCATACTTACTATGACTACACTTACCGCAACTACAAATGTTAGATTTCCATCTTCTCTGCGACCGTGTTCATTAAATTCTAATCTTATCAGGATTAGTCCATAAAATTTATAAAATTAATCAGTTCGAAATATAAATTTTATTGTCCTTCGAGTACATTCTTTCCTGAAATATTATTCTTCTCAATACCGAGATTGATTAAAAAAGCAATCGAATCACTCGCTGACTAATTTTATTCTTTGTTTGATTTTAAAATGATGAAATTACAGGCCTCAATGCCGAAAGTTTCTTACGTTAAAAGCATCGACATATTTCTCGGTTAGTCATATACATGAAAATTCATTGGTGCACAAAAGAAAATCGTTCGTTCCATTATTTAAGTAAAAATTTCCCACTTCAATATATAGCAGAGGGTCATTCTCATACAGTAGGGTCATTATCAAACAAGAAAGAGGATTCTGATAGAAACAATTACTCCATAATATCCGAATTAATGAACAATTTTTAGGTGTATCATTCATTATGGTATTCAGTTCATTACTTGAATTTGCTGCCGTTGGATATATCAGTAAAAGAATAAAATTGAACGAAAGGAAGCAAATGGATATGTGTAGGCAAGTCTTACTTTCTTATTCAAATCTGTTTTGTTATTGTTTTTCTCTCTTTGAAACTCGCAATAATTCAAGATTTAGTAAAAGGATACTCTCATCCTTTTTTTTCGACTTCGAACTTGCCCCAAAAATGATTTGAACAATCTAATTAACTTGCAATAATGACTGCGATTATTTTTAAGGAAGTTACCAAGTGCATTATCAGCCTGCTTCTATACTATGCCATCAAGAACAGAGGACACTATAATTCCGCTCTATCATCCATTTTATTCATCTCGTGATAAAAATTCCATTCTGTACAATGGAGGCGCAATCAAACCACCTGTAATTCTGAAAAAAGTTGGTATCCATAATGAATACCTTGCAAAGATATTGGTTTGAAATTTACTAATATACGACCACATTTTATAGCTGATACTCAGTGCCATAAATTATTACTAAACTTAACATACAAATATACGACAGTTGAAATTTCGGCATTTACATTTTCGAGAAATACTGCAGCTATCTACAAATTACACTTACTGCACTGCTACCTAGAATACGGTAAAGTGGCTACTGTAGCCTGAAATTCATTAAGCATGAATGATTCCTTTCAGTATTAACTGATATGAGCAAATGCAATAATTGTAATCCATTTCGACCAGTCTGGTAATAACGATAACTGTTAAAAAATGTATAAAGAAAGGATAATTCAGGGTGAATGTCAATGTCCGATACCTCCACCATCACCGACATCGGCATTTCATATAAAGAAAACCCCAAAAAAGGAATATATAATATTGTTCTGTGTCATACGACCCAATAAAATCGATAAATATTCGCGATTTATTTTTCCTTTGGTAAAAATCCATAATTATCACAAATAATTAAATTCCGGAATAAGAATTCGAAAAAAAAATGTAATGCTTTCTCTTCTGTTCATTCTATTAATTTCATTAAATTATCAGTTCCACAAACTTCATGTACTATCAGTTTCAGATTTTCCTGGTATTCAACATAATATACTGGTTCTATTACTACAGCATCAGCGGTACGGAGCTTACGAATATAGACTTGCTGTGAAACAGTTACTGTACCCTCAGTTTCCCACTTCATGCATCACTTTTTCCATAATTCCATCGTTCAATTTTCAGGGAATAATGCTATCCATAAGAGAGCAAATATTTTGATTGACGTTTTTTTATAAATTTTAATGCGATTTCAAAATAAATGTTTCCAATGTGAATTATTAAAATCATTCTATGCTTATCACTTTATCATCGATGATCTTTCCATAGTAGTATACTTCGCTGAACATTTTCCTAGCAAACCTAAGAATGTTTAAAAATTTGAGTAGCGTGGGAAATTATCAACTTATCACACCCACAAGCAAGCCTCATTCTACTTTGAAAGATCAGCGAAAGCTGCAATAGCTTTACACAAAACTCAATTCATTTGAATTTTAATAAATCATTTAAAGCGTAGTAGTGAAATTTTTTTCATTCAATTCAAAGGCTAAAAATAATATGCGTTTCGCTCCAGATAAAATGTACTGTAACGGACGAATTAATCAATTCAGAGTGACAATTAATTTCATAACAATACGAAAGATACAAACAAGACACTGACAAATTTTATAATGCTAAATATTAAGATGAAAGAGTAGGTCACCTAAAATGGCAGTCCTATTGGAAGATTAGGAATTAGAAATTCATCATAATTACCGATGAGATTCAAGGATTTTAGTCGTAACTGATCACTTGCAAGTAGAATTACAGAAATGAACAGAAGAAAAGAAAAAGAACACCGCGCAAACAACGGCAGTCTCGACGCATTGCACCGTTCAGTGATTCATTTATGACGGACCGCGAAAAAGCAGGCGTATCCATTAGATTGAGGTCACAGTATTTTGGGAGGTAGGATGGATTGGGAGGCTGTGATGTTGTATACTTTTTACTCTTAATTGGGTGGAAATTTTTTCCTTAACATCAATTGAATGTGCTATCCAAGTAATTATCAAAACTGGCTGAAAGTTGTTCGATTTCGAAATTGTTATTCAAATTTAGCCGCTGATAAAATGGTTAATGTGTCGAAGGAGTTATTGGACAAGTTTTATGATCTCGCCGATTTCGACCAGCATAGGCGTCACAATGCTGTGATTGCCATTTTGGATGAAGTAAGTCGTACTTAAATCCTAAAGTTTTCCGTATTCCTTGCACAAACTCAAGAATTTAAAACTCTATACCTTTATCTTCCACTTTTTTGCAAAATTTTCTTTCCATTTTTTTTGCCACTGACAATGAGAAAATAACATGAGGACTAGGATTATGCCCAAGTTCGCTTTTCCTGTTTTTTGTACTTATGGGCAAGAATTATTATTCTCAAAGTAAAGTTACTATGGAGATTTGATAGACCTGTTGTAGAGTTAGGACGAAATCTCTTGTCTTACCGCATCTTCTTATTGATATAGATCGGTACACAGGATAATAAATCATTGGTGAGATTGTGATACAGAAGAGAATTATAGGTTTAAAGTTCCCATTCAAAGGGATATGAGAGAATGTAAACGAAAACTGTTTTTCAGTTTGAGCAAAATGGTTCGTATTTGATGGAGAGATTGGTAGCCGGCCTGGCTTCATCACGAGCTGCTGCACGTCTCGGTTATACAAATGCGCTTACCATTATTCTTTCTTCATTTGGGAAAGATTATCCAATTGAAGTGTTGTTCAAATTAGCTGACCAGAAGTTACCGTTAAATAAAGCGGTTCGTTTTCAGGATTTTTCTTTTAAACTCAATAGTTTCTTAACAGAGGACTTTTGTCGTTTGAGTATATTGCACTCTAAGGGAAGGGGCAACTTTAAAGGAAATTAAAAATGCAGTTCATTCTTCGGAATAGTCTGCGTTCATTAATAACGATTGCGCAGTGTTCCTGAAAAATTTTGTATGGCAAATATTTCTTTATTAGTTTTATGACTGTTTTACTATAAAATTATTTTATTTCAGGAAAATCCTGGTTCACTATTAGGTCAACATTTATTTCATTTGGCTATGGTGAACAGCGATGCATATAATGACGTATGTATCTCTTTACTTTCTCACATTTCTTAGTCTTCTTTTGAACTTGATGAGTTTATCTTTTTTCCAAATAAGTTGTGTTACTTTTTAGGCACTATTAGAAGTAGGAAGGCGAGAAATGAGCTTGGTGGAAAAGCAAAGTGGTTTGGCTTATTCGGCAACTAATTTATTAGCTCAGTGTGCGAATAAATTGCGAGAAAAGAGATTTGCAAAGGATTTTTGGCCCCTTGTGAAGAAAAATGTTACGAAACCACTGGATTCACTTGATTCAGAATGGTTCTATTTTGCTCTGCATGTTATGGAGAAGCATAGCGTAAGTAAAAGATTTAAACGATAAAATTCCCATAATGAAGCAATATAATTCACTGATTACAAATTTTACTACCGTTGTCATCTTAGTGATCATTTGCTGCAGGATGCGTTGAAAACTGAGGTATCCTTTTTGTCAGCCAGTGGAGAATTAAATATTTCCGATAAAGACTGTGATGCGGTTATAAACATTCTAAAGGTCATTTTTGACTATTATTTTCACGTATTTTATTTGTCATGAATGTTGTCGACGGTTACCAATCGATGAAGAATGATTAGTTTGAGGTGCTAAACCTTGTTTCATGCTTTTCATCACTACGAAAACATTAAAGTTCTTAAAAAGCACTCAAGCCGTTTAACTGTGATGGACACCGAAAATTTAAAGGAGTAAATATTAGAACAGTTTTTAAGAAAGCAAGTGGCTCTGGTGAGAACGAACTAATTTCAAAATTGTTGCTTCTCGCACGAGCATCGAAGAATTTCGAAACAGTTTACTGTAAAATTGTCGAGAAATGGTTGTATCATGGCGATTTACACAGAGTAATGATTAACATTTATTTGATGGTGAACGTACTTGGTTAAGATTTGTTTTTCAGTTGTCATATTGACATAAAATATTGACAATGACGTCGTGAACTTTAGGAGAAGTCCAAATTGATCTTCATTTGTGCTTTGTATTGATTAACTGAGCGTTTTGTTGTCTCCGATTACCGGATGTCATTACTTTTCTTCGTATAATACGACTTTCAGGTTATATCTCGCGCACTACCGTTTATTAATACAATGCTACAGCAAATAGATTTCGAAACCGATGAGGTTTCGTTTTGGCTTACTGAATTTTTTGCTAATTTCCTGTGTTATTATTTGATCTTGCCAAACAATCTAAAACTGCTATACACTTTTTCTAAAATATTCTTTTATTGATTCCCAGTTTGTGATATTTCTCTCAAATTTCTTCTTTAGTTGATGGCTATATTTTCTTCCGAATTTGTGCGCTTGATAAGATCAATACGAAGGAGCAATGAATTTCGTTTCTTGTTCTCCACGATTGAAGCTATCCTACTAGTTCTTAAAGAGGTTCTTTCCGTATCTTTTCTCATCATGAGAGTTTTTTATAATTAAGTTTTCTTCGGAAGGAATAATTTAACTTTCCTTTCATCCGCTCTTTTAAGACAATTCTGCTGTTTTAAAAAGAAAAGTGCAGTTTTTGTCTTGGGAAGAACGTTCTGTTTTAGTCGCTTGCTACAAAAGAATGGACATCAACTAACATTTCTAAATTACTTAACAATTTTGATCGCGTTGGAAATGGAAATTTTGATGAATTCATCGGCGGAAATGTTAAAATCACGGAAAAGATTCTACTGCAATTGCGTGATGATCCCCACGATATAGTTAATGTGGTAACTAATTAATTTAATCGAGTTCTAATTCACATATTTTAACAATGAATCAAATATCGAATATATAAAAAACTTTATTTGTCTCCCGTTGACTGCATTTAAAGAATTTGTTTCATAGGCCTTGAAGGAAGGTGGTTGGAGATTGAGACGGATAGCGAATGTATTTATACATTGGCCCACAAACGTCCAAGAAAATGTCTTGAAACTGTTATTCAAACACGGAAAATGGACAGAGGAAGTAAGCTTTCGACTTAATTACATGACCGTTGATTTTCTACAATTAAAATTACGGAAATAAATTTGAAATGATTTGCTTGTTATACCTTAATCTTTTTAATATTTCAGACACGCAATGCTTTTTGTTCTTCTCTTGCTTCCTTATTCATTGTGAGTGTAAGGGCAGGCAGAAATGTGACTGCGATTTATAGAGAAGAGCACAAAAAGCTGTTACAAAAACTAATCAAAAAACAGGATACAAGAGTTAAATTGCCTGTGGTTAACGGGTGATTTTTTTAACTGTTTGTACGGCATCAGTATTCTTTTAAATTTGTATATTAAAGGAGGGCTGTTCTTGTCATCGATTTTTATCATTAGTAAGACTTCATAATGTTTTCTTGATCATTTATTGCAAATTTCTATTTGAGCAGCAAACAACTTCAAAGTTTTTGCAGAACTTTGTCCGTCTTTATGAATATGCTTACACTTTGGATAGCTGCAGCATCGGATTCGAATGAGCGTCATTCATATTTAAAAGATCTTGCTGAGACGGCAGAAATTAGTGAAAAAATGACAGGAAACGACGACAATAGTAGTATAGCGGTATATATGTTGATCATATTTCAAACTTATCTGAATGCAAGTCGTTAATGGGATACCAGCTATAATAAATGTTTTAATCCCTTATTATATGTTTAATATCCGTTCTTCATTTGTTTTTCCTTACTGTTTTGTAATGTTCCTTACCATATTTTTCTTTTTCACGATTTTAAATATTCTGTAATTGTTTAGCTTTATTATTCCTTTATGCTTGTATATTTATGCGAATAAATTTCAGATTTTGAATGATTTATTACTTTCTTTATTGAGTCGACCCCATCGATATCATCGCCCAGTCGTTCATTACGTCTTTGCTTCGTTCGTTCCACGGATGAAACTAGAAAATCTTCTGCAGATTCTTGAGGTTTCAATTTTATTGTTTAATGATTGTTGAGTATTTCAAAATTACTTTCAAATGCAAAAATGTCAACTATGTTCGACATCGAAAAGTGTTGAACTGGTAATGTTTTGCTCATTAGTTTTTGGATGTAACGATTTAATGCTTGAAATTATACTGTAAACGTTTTTTGCTTTTTTAAAGACTATCAACCTCAGCAATGAAGAGTTAATGCTAGAAAAAGACGCAAGCGAAAGCGATGATGAAAATGACTATGAGGATTCTGAACAAACCAGTGAAGAGAATGGTTTGATTAACCTATATTAACTTTTGTGTAGGTTGAATTTGTCACTTAAGAGAAGCGCATGGACTGTATTAGTAATTCATTCCAGAAATGAATAATAATGGCGATATTATGGACCGAGATGAAGAAACGGATGATTCAGAATTTGAAGAGGAAGACGAAGAGGAAAGTGAAGTTGATGAGGAATTTGTCAATAATCTCAAAACAGCACTCGGTTCTGTTGCTGCATGTTCAGATAATGACAGTGATAGGGTAACTGAAGTTTCTTAAAAATCTTAACTAGGTTGAAATTGAAATTATGTTAAGATTGACGACAATCTTCTGCGAGAAATGGCAAAAAAGTCGTAGTTTCATTTTTTTTATTTTAGTACCCTTTAATTTCCATCAATGTATATTCCCTTTCAAACTATTCGGTCCATAAAAAAATGGTTTTTAGAACAGCTTATCATCAACAGTAAGTGACGAGACGATGTTTCGCTTGGATGAAAGCCTGGCAGCTGTATTTCGTAAAAAGATGAAAAATTCGCGAACTCTAAGTGCATTCTTAGTGGAGCAGTCTCAGCAGTTTCGTGCTAAATGTTTTGACCTGTTATTGATAGCAGTATCTCATCAAGACGGAGCATACAACACAGTAGTATGATTTTTTTTTTTCTTTAAATTTCTTCCAAATTGAATAACAATGAACAAATTATATGCTTTACAGGATCTTATTTTGTGGTTTACAGGATCTTATTTTGCCTTTAATTGAATGTGCTCAACAAGCTCTGCGTAAAAAAGATGGAGAACTAACTTTCAAAAAAGCAACAAACTTACTGGAAATTATTTTAAAACACAAAAAGGTATTAAATGTCGATTATACTGTGCAAACTTGTGTATTCATGTTTTTGTATAGAAACTTTCGCTAGTTATATTTATTTAGAATGAGCTAAATGAAAAGAATGCTATTAAACTATTGGATGAACTTGTCCTGAAAACATCACAAACCGTAAATCCTGTTATGAGGAATATTCTTGGCAGCGTTGCAAGTTTTTGGTAAGTCTTTTTGATAATTCTTAATTATTTTTTTTTTNTT